>NC_085870.1:9391008-9426008 GCF_034702125.1 Engraulis encrasicolus
TAAAGCCTGCCAAACGCTCCTCTGTGAATCCACCAGCACAGCAGTGTTGTCAGTTTCATAGCAGATTTGATGCAGCTTTTTTTTTTTGGAGTTCTTTCACTGACACACTCTCAACCCCCACCCCCCCCCCCCACCCCCCTCTCATACACACATGCATGCACACTCTTGGCTGCATGGACGTGACGTGCGGCACTTTCGGGGTCTGTGAAGCTGTTATCATATGTTGAATTGTTGTAGTTGGTAGTTGCTGGGCCTGCCGGTTTACTTGAACTCAGAAGCAAGACTACCAAAATGTGTCAATATGTACTCTAAATAACTTATATTGCAGAGATGTACATTTTAAACTCAGTGCAATTTTAAATTATTACACTGCCTCTGAATTTCATATTATCAATCGCATCATAGCTGGCAGTATTTTTTCAGTTTCTTTATGTATGGCAACAACACAATTTATGTAAGCCAATGTGAGTGCTTGGTCGTTTTTTTTTGGTTTGTTTGTTTGTTTTAAAAAAAAGTTTATGTTAAAGTTTTCATTTTGGAATTTGATGGCACTGTCTTGAATTTTACCATATTGTTGAACTGGAAAGCTTCCAGAATGCACGAAGTGGATTGCTTTTGTTCAGTATGGAGCATTGAAAACCCTAGTGCAACTCGTCACCCTGATGATGTTCCAACATTTGGACTTCATTAATTTGATTGATTGATTGATTTTTGTTTTGGAACCAAAGCCAACGAGGGAGTTGATTGAAATAACCACATCACGGGATCCCAACGGACCGCCCAAAAGTGTTGAGGAGGACCATTTCATTCCTTTTCTTTTCTTTCCTTTTCTTTTTCTTTTCTTTTATTTTCTTCTCTCCCCCCCTCTTCCTTTTCAGCTATAGAGCCCTGCACCTAATTACTGTTCCCACCACCCACCAGGGCTGTGACTCGACCTGGGAACACTCGCCCGGTGAGTCATTCGAAAAGTGCAGCACTGAATTAAAACCACTCTCCCGCCCGCCAGTTGTGCTCGCCAGCAGCCAGCAGCAGGAGAAAAGAAAGAACCTGGATTATTATGGGCCTATATACAATATATTAAATATATATTTTTTTTGCTCCCTTGAATGTGGATGGAATCTGAATCATCAGGCTCCCTCACACCTGCTATTTATGATGCGCACAAGATCAGAATGGGCCAATGTCCTCATCGCCGATGCCTTTTTAAAAGCGGGTCATCAGTGAAGTGTGTCTGCTTCAGTGTCCCTGCCCTCCCGATGGCATGTGAATTCCTTAATTGAAGTTAAAAAAATGAGACGTAATCTGATCTGTGTTCATCTTTGTGGGTTTTTCTGCGTTTATAATGCCGTACATTTAGTCCCTGCCCTGGTGTCCTGGGCAGTGACTATGGCTAGACCAAGAGCCAAGAGCCTGGTCTCCTCTTCCCAGGGAACTTGGACCTGTGGTGGTGTGGTAATCAGAGATCATTCCTCAGTACGTCCAATGGTTTGATATCAGGGATGCAAGTCAGGCTGGAACTTAACCTCAAGCTGGTCAAGATGCTCTCTCGCTCTCACTCTCTCTCTCTCTCTCTCTCTCTCTCTCTCGCTCTCTCTCTCGCTCTCGCTCTCGCTCTCTCTCTCTAGATTTTGATCCGCAAGCCATTCACGATGAGAGCGTCTTGTCTGGTAAATGACATTGTAATTGAATGTAGTGTACAGTCCTGAGCCCACCCCTATAGCCCCCAGTGCAATCTGGTCATGAGTCCAATCTGCAGTTCCATAGAATTAACTAATGTTCAGACTGCTCTATGGACCTGAAAATGGAAGTCGCGGGTGCAATGTATTTTGTGCGACGAAGAAATGGAGGCGACAGAAAAAGACTGGGAGAGGGCGAGAAATAGAGGGGCGTGGAAGAGAAAACGGCAGGGGAGGGAAATTGAAGCGAAACAAAATAAAACCCTCCTGCCTGTGTGTTGGCTGTGAGAGCCAGTGAGCATGCGAGCGCAAGTAAGTGTGAGTGCAATGTGTGAGTGCAATGTGTGTGTGTGTGTGTGTGTGTGTGTGTGTGTGTGTGTGTGTGTGTGTGTGTGTGTGTGTGTGTGTGTGTGTGTGTGTGTGTGTGTGTGTGTGTGTGTGTGTGTGTGTGTGTGTGTGTGTGTGTGTGTGAGTGCAATGTGTGTGTGTATGTATGTGCGAGCGCTGTGAGCGCAGGTGAGCAGATGGCTTTGCCCCGTGTGAGGCAGACCCCGCCACCGCTGTCAGGGCACTGACGTCATCGGCAGCTCCCCGCTCCCCGCTCCCGCTCCCGTTTCCGTCTAATTGCACCCAAACCATGCACCGAGAGAGGCGAGACGAGCGACGCCTCACCACCACACCCAAAAAAACTCCTCATAGTCTCAGCTTGCTTCTGCCTTTTTATTCGCCTGCCCTTTTAATTTTTTGCGCTGTGCTATTTAAAGGGTTCCCGTTATTTTTTTCCCCCGAACAAATGCCCAATTAGTTTTGTGGTTGAGATTGTGTCTGTGTAATTCTTGCTGTTGGCCTGTCTCGGTCTTGGCTTGAGCTGCATGGTGGTGGTGTTGGGAACAGTGTGTGCATGTCATTGATGGTGTTGGGTTTCCCCCTCGCCCGTGTGTGTTGGTTTTTATTGCTCGTTGGCGGCTGTGCCATTGATGTGTGCTTGTGAACATTCGTGCAAGCGTGACGGGAGCCGTGATGGACGTCAGCATAAATAATGACGTATGCATTAGTTATTGGTTTACACCCCCTCCCACACACACACACACTTCCCTGATCGCAGGGACCAGTTCTGACCATGTCAACTTTACTTTT
This sequence comes from Engraulis encrasicolus, assembly GCF_034702125.1. Lineage (NCBI taxonomy): Eukaryota > Metazoa > Chordata > Actinopteri > Clupeiformes > Engraulidae > Engraulis > Engraulis encrasicolus. The sequence continues at coordinate 9,393,822 of NC_085870.1, forward strand.
GTTTTCCCGACCATGACCCGTAGCTCTAAGGGTGTGGAGTGTGTGTGTGTGTGTGTGTGTGTGTTGGGGTTGGGGGGCATCTATATTTGGCTGTGCTCAGCTGGACTTGGATATATTAGGGTGGCTGGGTAAGTTGGCGCGTCTGGAAGGCCTGAGGAGGTCACCGGAGAGGGTTACAGAGTGTACACGAACCCCAGCCAAATTCCTGTGAAATCTTTTCAATGTCTGAGACAACTTTTAAAAAAGACCCCTTCACATAGACTTAGTGGACTTCCAAAGCTATAACAATGGAGAGATTTGAAATTATGTGTCAGAAGTCAGGATGTAGAGTAATCTTCAGTGACGGCTGGGCCCAATATCTCTTGTGTAATTCCAAATTTAAATTGTGATTCAACATTTCCCAGGCCTGGTTACATTTTCAACAGTGGAGATCAAGTAGTTCACACTTGTACTCTTGTGTTTTTGCAAAGTTGTGTACAATGTTTTTGCAAGGTTGCATTTAAGACATCTTTATAAGAAGGAGAATGTATGTGCTTAATAGGCCATGGTTTCAAAGTAGCTTGCTTCTCTGCTCATCTGCTTTATACAGGATGATGCAGAAATATTGCCCTGATTTTTCAGCATATTTTTTTTGGTACAAAATTATAGCATGGGCCCAAGGTAGCAGCTGGTCCACATCTGACTCAAAGGCAGCTTCACCATTTTTTGTATTCTCTTTCAACTACGTTGCAAGATCTAGCATTTGGCATTGGTGTACGTCTACGTCTTCCACTCTCCCTGGTCCAGCAAGTCTCACTCCCATGGTCGTAGCGGTGCGGTCCAGTGACTAGAATCAGAAAGAGGCGAGAGAAATGGATCTTGCGGTGGGATTGAAAATTGACCTCATTCTGGCTTCAAGCCCTACTGGTGCTTGTACCACTACATGGTTGGAACATTTCCCCCTTGTGCCACTGATCTACTCCAAGCTGCATTTTTAATGACACACAACGGTCAAACTGTTGGTTTCAATTTACAGGACCGCTCTTCGCTGTACACCTTACCACAGGCTGCCAGACCATTTGAAATGATTTGCTCCTCCATACCTTACAATTCAAGATGACTCGAAACCCTAGAGCCCTGATTTTTGGGGTTCTATGTTGCTGTGTAAAAGCAATAATCTCATCCTCCATCCAGACGTCTTCATTATATTTTACTAGGCTGCGTGCCCTGATGTGGCAGGAATGGGTTATTGTTCAGACATCGAGGGACATGAAGACCAGGCATATTATGCTTTGATGTCCCGCCACTCGTGTTCCTTTTCTTCTTCGTCCTACTACCTGCCCATTAGCATCCATCACCTGTCAGATCAGCCGGTAAGTGAGGTGGGTGAGGTGGGTGAGGTGTGTGGTTGGCAGAGGGGGATTGAGTGATGTCTTTGCCCTATGATGTGCCTGGAGGTGTTCGCTGATCCAAATCTTTCGTATGGGAGGAGAGCCTTGTGTCGTATGGGAGGTAACGCTCTGGAAAATTCCACCCAGTGGGTTGAAGACAGGTATAAATTTACATACAAAAGTTATCATTGTCAGTTCATCAGACACTCCTTAAATGCGGTGTGTGTTCTATTTTCTGCAGCGAACGAGATGTCATTGGCGTATCATCACACAAAGAAACTGAAGTTGGTTTTGAAGGTGTAGCTTGATTGATCTTCTTTCTGTGCTTTTTCCATCACACAAAATCAGTTGGATTGACATTATCAGACTGTGGTGCTGCTGCATAGCCTAAATCAAGTGCATCTGGGCAAAAACAAATCAAGGCCTGCTTGAATAGTTCCTCTCTGGCCAAAACACAAGTCCAAAAGTAATTCAGTGTGGGGAGTACCCACTTCTGAAGGCTGTTTTTCTGATGTGGCTCGATTTACTTACGGCTTTGTTAGTAATGCATGATGAAAGACATCATACGTCACTGAATTATCACCAATTCGTGATGTTATTTTACGGTCACCTAAAAGTTAGTTGAATATAAATGGTGCTGAAGCCTGGAAGCTGAAAGGCGATTTGTTCTAGCTATTAGCTAGATAATGAAACGGCATTAGTCCTAATTGCTGTACAGCATTTTTACATGGTTGCATTGTTACGTTAAGTGGTGAATACCATGCCTGCAAATTCATTGGATTACAACCAATGGCGTAAGCTAAGTTATACATCAATGATTGCAACTATTTTCTCTCTTCTCTTTCTCGCTCTCTTGCTCTCTCTCCCTCTCTCTCCCCCCACATCTGGGCACATGGACAAAGTGGCAAACAATTGGATTACAATTTCCTGTTTGGAATCAAAGGATGGCGGTAGTCTGATGTTTCATCGTTGATAGATTGTTTGCTCCCAACATATGATCAGTTGATGGATGTTTTGTAAGATGCTTAAGGAAGAAAAATCCGCACTCACAAACTGCGTCTCATTATTTATTTATATTACCACCATGTCCAAAAAGCAAACGCGTTTCGGCTAACAAGCCTTCATCAGTGCTTTTTATCTCGCACCCAAAGACTTTCGTTTTTCCAAGAAGTTGAGCGCGTCCTTTGCCAATACTTGTAAGATGCTCCCACCAACAGGTGCGTGTGCGCGTGTGTACGTGCGTGCGAGAGTTCTCTTTCTCCCTGTGGGCTGCTCTGGTTGTCTTAAATCAGTGTTTCTCAAACTTTTTCACATCAAGGACCACTTTGTCCCCCCAAAAATATTGAGGGACCACCTGTCAGTTGACTGGTGCTAATTTGACACTGCCAATTTTGATGCAAATCACTTACTCTTTATTCACATTTACAAACCTGTCTTCTTGGGGGGAAAATGAGACTTCAGCTATGTTTAGCTTTGTAATAATGCTACAAATATAGCCTACTGCTAGCTTGTTTTGGAAAAGTAGAAATCCCCTCGCAGACCACCGGAGCTTTGTTGAGGACCACTAGTGGTCCCCGGACTACACTTTGAGAATCACTGTCTTGCGTCATTACTGCAGCAATTGATGGCTACAGTGTCCTATAGGTCATCGAGAGACACTAACTACATGGCACTGCTCTTATGGATGTCCCCTGAATTCAGGTCAATTTAATATTTCATACAGTTATGCTACAGAATGAGTCCAGTTATCCCTCATATGTATAATTTATTGCAGGTAATGAGGACCATTAATACATTATTTAAAACTCAGGTTGGGTCCTGCTGGAGAGGTTTTTTTGTATTGCCGTAGTCCAATATCCACATACACAATGTGTATACTATCAGAAAGCGGCTTTGCTTATTATACCAGAAATACTTGTGGGTTAAAAGTTTAGTTTTAACCCATTATCCAACACTTTTACTCATGATCCAAATGTGCATAAATTAAATGTTCAGTGTACAGTTAGTTTCCTGAAGCGTGGCACTCTGGTAAGCTTAATGTCGGTAATGACCAAGCGATTAAGACTCGTTCTCTTGGTTATCATCAAGAGTACACCTTCATAATTGTGTTCCCATGTGGTTAAATTCTTTCCCCTTCACTACTTTTTTTCTGTTTTACCCTCCAAATCATGCAGTACCACATAGGGCTGGTCTTTGACCTACTCTTCGATACACCGCACATTTTTTTAATGTTTTTTTTTCCACACACTAAAAACACAGTAAATGATAATTTATAGGTAGAGCAGGTTACAAGTTGCTACGAAGTTAAAGAAAACTGTTTAAGCACAATAATGGGGAGGATTTGAAACTTAAAAGATATCATGCGGTTGTTTTCTACACTGAAGGGTAAGAGAACTTTGCAAAAGCATATCACGATACTGCCTTCTTGCATCGCGATACCAATCCATACCAATACCAATATCATGACTCTGTGCATCATGATTTCTCTGTTCGATACAATGTCGTTTAGGGATGGGATATCGGTATCGGTGTATCGGTATCGGGTTCAGATATCAACATATTTTCAGTGATCGGATCGGATCGGAATTTTCCCAAAGTATCGGAATTTTCAAAGGACTGATATTGAGCCAGGTGTAATGTTAATTTGAAGTCATAACACTTGCATATTAGTTTTCAGGATGGGATTGTTACTTTTTTACTTGATACTTTCACTTATGAATTGGTTTCCTGTTCTTCTGACTTCCTTTTCTGACCAAATAGTCATCTTGGGCCTACCTCAAGTTGAAATTCATGCATATATGAGGTTTTGGTATTAGATCGGAGTAGTATCGGTATCGGCAGATATCCAAATTTAGATATCGGGATCGGATCGGAAGTGAAAAAATGTGTATCGGTGCATCCCTTTACAGCCCTAATAAAAACACCACATAAGATATCTTGATTTTTCCAATTCCCAATTGTTTTGGAAGCCACTGGTAGTTGGGACCGAATTATTTTGGGATTAAACTGCTTTGGGACAAAACTGTTAGCGCCGTGGCTCTGCAGTCAGAAATTTGCTATGGTGAGGCAAGGGCACCATAGCAGGGGCTAGGCTATTGGCTCAGTGAACTTGGTTTAGTAGCCAAACGAAGGCATGCAGGGGGCTGGAAACACCATCAAGTAAATGCTATTGTGCAAAATTACGCAGCCTTTATTTAAACAAACAGTGTTTGAGGCGTTACAAATATGTATCCAAGTAAGAACATTTTGCCAGTGTGGCTGCTACTATGAGACATAGCTTGCGTAGGTTGTTTTCGTCCAAAGAGCAATTGGCTGGTAGAAATCTGAGACAATCGTTCCCTCAAGAAGTTATTATTTGCATTCACCGTTTTCCTTCTTTCCTGCCTATGGGGCTATGGCGGCTAGATATATTGAGTACATCGTTGGAAGCGCCGTTCCTACTTCCTTTGCTAGCCAGGCACCTAGCTACTGACTCACCATCAGCTCAGCTGTCAGAGACTTGGAGCCTTCTCGTCTCGCATCTCCATTATTGCTATGGTAATTGAGTCACACACTGTGCACGGAACATACAGGGACTGTGTGCGCTGGAGCAGACGCCGCGTGGAGGAAATTAAAAAATTAAGCATTTTTGCGACACATTCAATATGTCAAAATCTATTTCGAAATGTTTCTCCTCCTCGATATATCGTAATATCTCGATATATATATGTCGCTCACCCCTACCACACATGCAAACACGCAGACTTCTCCCTTTCCGTGTCTGTCTACAGGCGCGCATGCATGGTACAGGTGCGTGCTTGTTACCTGTGAAACAGCACGCCAGGCCCAGTGCCTCATTAAAAATGAATTGTGGAGTGAATTGCTCAGTAAATCGAGACATTTCCGCCAATTCCCCCGCGGGTGTGATTTGTTGGTACAGTAGAGCAGTGTTTCCCAACCAGGGGTACGTGTACCACTAGGGGTACGCAAACACACCTCAGGGGGTACTTGGAAAAATGTAATAATGACAAATATATGGAGTGCAGTCACATTGGGATAGAGGAACAGATATAGTGCATGAGTGAGAGGGGTACTCATCATATGACAAAATTTATTATGGGGTACGCAGGATGAAAAATGTTCGGAAACACTGCAGTAGAGGCAGTAGGCGGACAGGTATGAAGAGAAGGGGGTGTGGGGGCCACTGACTGGGTGCTTGGAAGAGAGACTGAGCCAGAGAGCAGTGCGTCATGGTCAAGCCTTATTTGGACTTTGACCCCTGGGGGCCAACAGGGGTCCTTGGAGGGCAGGGGAGTGCTGAAGGTGCATTGAAGCCTCAAGGCGATGGGTACCTGTGAATCATCAGTAGCCTCGTTAGGAGTAATGGATCTGCTGCACCACCTTACAAACACTCCTAAGAATAAACCATGCTTGTGTTGATAAGTAAATTGCAGATAAGATCACTTCACGTGTGTGTGTGTGTGTGTGTGTGTCAGAGAGTGAGTGAGCTTGGGTGAGTGTGTGTGTGTGTGTGTGTGTGTGTTGGGTAATTGGGAATGGGGGGGGGGGGATTGATGCGAAGAACATTGGGGGTGTAGACAGAGATGGCTGCTTTTCTCTTGGTGACAGAGCCTGTTGCCATGGAGCTGGTTCTCCCATTGGTGGAGGCCCTGGCCAATAGCATAACGGCACCAACTGTTTCATCATTGAGAATTTTTTCCTTTCCTGTCCTCACTCCCTCCCATCTCTTTTTTTTCGCGGTGTTTCTCTTCCTGCGCTCACACTCTTCTCTCATACAGTTTCCTCTGTCCACAGCATGAAGAGTTGATTAAATTTCATGTTTGTTAATGGAAGCTTAACTTAAGCAATCTGGTTTCCTTAGCACTGAATGTCTGTGATAGTGAAATGTGGATGCATGTGAAATGTTTCTAAAAACAGAACTCTTAACACGCCTTTTCCCCCTCATTGACACACACACGCACACACACACACACACACACACACACACGCACACACACACACACACACACACACACGCTTAGCTTTTCCCCCTGTCAGAGCCAACCAGGTTTCAAAACACCCTCTCCTGGTGCAGATCTGTATTCATGTCCGCTATACACGATATGCTCGATTCACTCTGCTTCTTGAATGAGCCGTCGGAATGAATGAACTTGAAGCATGTGGTGTGCAATGCATCAAGCCCTGAGCATCAACAGCAGCTTAATACTGGAATATCCACACTAAATTGCCTCATTTGGTGTGATATGGATTTGTTTATGAATGGAAGATAGATTTGGCTCATTTGATGGGGACCACACCATATTGAGAAAAATTGTTGCATACAGTAAAATACAGTGAAATGCATCATCATACAGTGTACCAGAATTGGCAGAACAGCTACCGTTTAATCTGTAGGCCTTAAAGGGGTATGCCACTATTTTGGGGCTTAGTACAGTTAAAATCGTTGGCTGGGGTTTATAAAGGTGGTAAACTGTCTTATTTTTCATGTAAGCCGTTGTCTTGCTTTAAGACAAGTTAAAAGAGGGAATATGTCGCTAAGCTAGTGAAAGTCAATGGATCCGTGTAGCATGCTACAATGCTACACGGATACATTGACTTTCACTAGCTTAGCGACATATTCCCTCTTTTAACTTGTCTTAAAGCAAGACAACGCTTAACATGAAAAATAAGACACTTTACCACCTTTATAAACCCCAGCCAACAATTTTAACTGTATTAAGCCCCAAAATAGTGGCATACCCCTTTAACACAAACAAACTAATACAAAACAACCCCGCCACACCCCATCCATAATAAACATAAAGTTGCAGACAATAACATAATCTTGCAGGAATCCATAAGCTCAGGGCCGCTGACAGCTTTGGCCAGGCCCAGGACAAAACCATCTGAAAGACCCCCCCAACCAATGTAATGGGGACACAATTCTGTGCCCTTTCTCTTCCTGGGCCCGGAATAACTGACCCCTTTGTCCGCTCACAACGGCTCCCCAATGTAAGCTGATGGCGGAGTTCAGTTGCACAACATCCCCCTCCCCCCTCCTTTCAGCGGTCCTGTGACGCAGTTCTAAGGGGATCCTCCTCTGGCTGTGTGTCTTCTTGCCTCTGTGCACGATCGAGATTTAATTTATACTAGCTACGCATCTTTGTGGAGCAGGCAGGGATTTCTCTCTTTTGTCTACAGACCTTGAGCCATCTCTGTCTCACAAGATTTCTACTTTTCATTATTATGAATATTATTGCCATGCCCAGTGCCCACCTAGTGCCATCCTCCCCCTCCTCCTCCTCCTCTTCTTTCTCTTCCTCTTTCTTCCCCCCTCCTCCTCCTCCTCCTTCTCTTCCTCCTTCTCCTCCTCCTCTTTCTCTTCCTCCTTCTTCTGATCAATATTGCGGTGATACACTTAAGATGAGGTGCACCCCGCTACCACCACCCGCCACTCGACACCCCCCCCCCTCCCCTCCTGCTCCCTAATTAGTGGCTTGTTCAGCGTTCAGCAAGGGTGATGTTCCCGCTGCCCCCGCGCCTCGCCTCCAGCTGGACTGGACACTCACTTCACTTCGCCTCCCTGCCTCCCCTCCCATGATGCCTCAGTTGTCACCGCCCACTCGCTCCTCTGTCATAGCGAGGATCCCCCTTCTCGCTCGCTGAATCTCTCTTTCTTTCTGCAGCTCTCTCTCTCTTTCTTTCTCTCTCTCTCTCTCTGAGTTTCTTCTGCAGCACTCTTTCGACTGCATACGCCTCTGTTTTTTCTCTCTACTTCTTCCATTGCGAAGTGTTGATTTCTTCTCTCTCTCTCTCTCTCTCTCTCTCTCTCTCTCTCTCTCTCTCTCTCTCTCTCTCTCTCTCTCTCTCTCTCTCTCTCTCTCTCAATGTCTCCTCTTAAATTGTCAAGCCTGCTGACGCCATCCTCCCCCACTCCTGCCCACTCAGTCCTGTGGGACGAGCTCTGACTCATTCTGTCTCTCCTTCTCCCTCTTTCTCTCGCCCTCCCTCCTTCCTTTTCTCTTTCTCTCTTTTGTCACTCCCCCCCCCCTCATAATTTCATAAGCCTTCTCTCTCTCTCTCTTGCTCTCTCTCTCTCTCTCTGCTTGCCTCCCATTTCTCCATAGCTTCCACCGCTGCTCTATTTTTTCTTCTGCTACACCCCCCCAAGCTTGTTCCCCCCATCCTCTCTCTCTCTCTCTCTCTCTCTCTCTCTCTCTCTCTCTCTCTCTCTCTCTCTCTCTCTCTCTCTCTCTCTCTCTCTCTCTCTCTCTCTCTCTCCCTCTCTCTCTCTGTTCCTCCCTGCATTTCCTGTGCACTTCAAAGGATGCTGCATGTTAATCATTGTTCACACAACACATGTTGTTCCTGGGTGGTGGCAATGACCAAGTGTTGCTGTGTATGTCCGTGTGAAGTGAAAAGTGTGTTATTGGTACGAGGGTTCAGATCAGAAACTCTGAATGCTCTCTGTCTCTGTCTCTGTATCTCTCTCTCTCTCTCTTTATCTCTCTCTCTCTCTCTCTCTCTCTCTCTCTCTCTCTCTCTCTCTCTCTCTCCCTCTCTCTCTCTCTCTCTCTCTGCCGTGCAGTCAGTGCATCTTTGTGAGGGAGGGAGTGAGGGAGGAAGGTGGGTGTCTTTGTCAGCAAAAGAATGGAACTCTACCATAGCTCTTTTTATTACCTTGCAGGAGTGTTCTTGGCCACTCCCCACGCCTTCAGCCCCTGTGTGTGTGTGTATGTGTGTATGTGTGTGAGGGAGAGAGAGGGTGAATGCCTGTGTGTTTTTTGTGGATCCATGTGCGTACAACAGCCATTCAGACCAGGGAAATCCTCTATGACACATGCCACCTACATTCTCATGGACACCCTGCACTCCTCTCTTGTGTGTACACACACACACACACACACACACACACACACACACACACACACACACACACACACACACACACACACACACACACACACACACACACACTCGCATAAGTTGAGGATGCACACCTACAGCATAACACATTCAGAAATCCTCTGTATGAAGGGCTTAGTAACACTGCAGATGGGGAGTGGCAAAGAATTTGGGTCAGGCTGCTGTTGAGAACTCTTTCCCACATATCCCTCCCCTCTGCAGAGAGAGAGAGAGAGAATATTTCAGAATGAGCATGAACTTCTCTATGCAGCTTTGCTTTCCTCCTCTCTCCGTCTTCATTCAGAGAATTTTAGTTGCCGTGTGCCTCTCTCCCATTCACTTGAATACTGAATGGAGGGGGCACAGGGCTCTGTTTTGCAGTGTGCAAAGATCCAACCTCTCCTCTGCTTTTCCCTGTTGTATAGCTCTGCTGCAGTAGGCTCATTCTGTTCCACATTCATGAGCTACTTAGATGTGAGGCTACAGGTGGAGCCATTAGTTTTTCTGGTAACGCTTTAGAATAAGGTTCTTCTAATAAGCGTTTATAGTCACTAGTAAGCAGATAGTAATACCCTTAAAAGTGCCCAATAACATGCTTATTAACTTTGTTAACATGCTTATTAACGCTGTTAACATCTGATGAGTAACTTTATTTGAGTAAAAGCATGAAAATCAGTACACATGGCAGCCATCTTGAAAATTTAGTTTTTTTCGCGACGCCTCCATATCTAGTATTAGTCAGCATATCAAGATAGATATGTGTACCAATGTAAATAATAAGACTAAAAAAATAAACCACTATAAACACATAATAAGCAGCTTATAAGATGTTAACAAAGTTAATAAGCATGTTATTGGGCACTTGTAAGGGTATTACTACCTGCTTACTAGAGACTATAAACGCTTAGAAGAACCTTATTCTAGAGAATTAGAAGAACCTTATTCTAAAGTGTTACCGTTTTTCCCCCATGCACAAATGTACTATGCATTGGGCAGTCATGGGCAAGAGATAAGGGCATCAGACTTGTAGCCCAAAAGTCTGCCGGTTCGACTCCTGACCCACCAGGTTGTGGGAGTGCTGTGTCACAATGACAATGGGAGTTGGAGTTTCCCAGTTGGGCTTTCAAGCTTTCACGCTTTCATTTGTGCTCCGGGTGTTTTCGAAAGGTCTTCTGTGCTGGACCTTGAAAGGAGCCATCGCCAATCAGTGGCTCCTATTGTACCTCACTGTTGCCTTTGAAATTTGATTAATTGGAGCCAATTCTTTCTCTGCACTTTATCCCATTTGGACTAGTGAATCACATTGAAGTACACACACTAGTCCGTAGCAGTGGGCTGCCTGCTGAGCGGCGCCCGGGGAGCAGTGTGGGGGTTAGGTGCCTTGCTCAAGGGCACTTCAGCCGTGGTCCGGTCGGGCACTGAACCGGGAACCCTTGGGTTGCCATCCCAGTGCTCTAACCACTGAGCCACGACTGCCCCCACAGAGAACTGCTATGGGCCCTTTCCAGGTGACGTCGGACACCTTCGATTCAATGCATTCAAATTGAATGTTAGTAGCCTCTGGTGGCATAGACGTAAACTTGGAAACCATTTTCATTTTGCATCCATGAGCAAGACTTATTCAAAAAAGGACAGGGCATACAGACAACGTAACAGGACTATACATAAGTGCCATGCGTCCAAAGACTTCAGTTGTGGCAACTTGACTTGTTATTGCAGCTTAAAGGGATTGTCAGGCATTGTGAATGCCACGTACTGCATAGCCTTACCATCCCATTTGCAGGAAGACAATCTTACTTGTGCATCAGGAGACCCATTACGTGTTTAGGCTTACCCATCCAAGTTGATTAGCCTGTCTATGGCTTTTTATGAGGCAATAAAAACATGCCTCCAAGCCTCCAGTGTCCATCTTCTGAATCTGACTTGCATTAAGCATAAAGCTCTGTGTTTGTTTTATTCAATCACGACTAGTGCAGGAGCTGTTCTGCAGTTTTATCTTCAATGGGTTATCTGTTTTTATATATGATCCAGACCTATGCAGGCTGGACTGGAGCAGGCTTCCATAAACTTTCGTGCTGCTGCTCAGCACATCCGTGTCAGTGGCTGTAAGAAAATGGCAACTGTTGTGTCCATTTCCCTCCGTGCACCACATAGTAATGGTGGGGTGGCGTCCGCGCCAATGTCTTATCCTGAGCGTTTCGCTCGGTGCGTAATTCCAAGAGCAGTATAATGAAAAGGAAGAAAGGAGTCGCACACTGGTGGTGAATGCAAAATCAAAAACTGTATTAAACAAAGCTGAAAAAAGTAAATTATACCGACAGACAAGGGGCAAACGTTTCGGGTCTGGGAACACTGATGATGGGCTAGACCCGATGGGAACACTGATGATGGGCTAGACCCGAAACGTTTGTCCCTTGTCTGACGGTTTTATTTACTTTTTTCAGCTTTGTTTAATACAGTTTTTGATTTTGCATTCAGCTCCGTACACCACTGCAGGCCTGGCGATCACCACCAGGATTGGTATGTTGGAGTGGGCTGGGCTAGAGGCCGACCAATGGTACTTCACAGCCCCATCTGAACCTGCACGGAGTGATCCATTTCCAGGATGGCATGAGGATGTGGAATGACCAGTGCACTGGAAAAGTGAAGTGTTATCAAGCTTATTTTTTTCTGAGAATTATGATAGAACTAGATCTTAAATTATTTAGACTTGCTTGTAAGACATTTGTCCATGAGGCAAGTAATTTTTTCTTGGTCAGATTTTTTACCGATTACAATTTGCTTTGAATTAGTAAAACAAGTCTGACCATGGGCAAATGTCTTAAAACAAGTTCAAATAGTCTAGCAGTTCTATCTTCTTGTTCAAAAGTGCAGATTTTTACCCAAATTAAGATTGATTAGATGCTTTTTACTTGAAAATTAGAAAAATAACCTTGCTAAAATGTCATGTTTTGCCAGAGTGCTCTGCCATGCTTGGCCATAAGGGTTGCTTGCTATGCCCACTGCACAGTAGCCCGCAGTAGGCTCCGCACTAATGAAATGGCACCGTTTGAAAGCGTGGCATCTGTTTTCTTTATGCTCTAGCAGTCGTTGCCCTGTCTGGGATTCTTGCCCTGTGCTGGGTGGGCCACTAGCGACTGCACTGCTCACACTTGCCACCACTACCCCTCTCATGCCCTCCAGGAATCTCCATCTCTTAAACCAGTGTTTCTCAAAGTGGGGCGCAAGCCCCCCTGGGGTGGTGCGGAGGCATCGCAGGGGGGGCATGTGACATCTGACTTTGGGGTTTTTTCCCCCAAGGAAATTATTTCCTGTCTTGTCTCCAATAAGTAATACATTTTAAGCCCTCACCAACATTATATTACAAATTGTCATGAATTTGAATAGCATAGGAAATGAACACACGTCACCAATCACCTTTCCTTTGATTCAGCGCAGCGATTACAGCGAGTACTGCTGTTGCTTGGGAGAAGTTTGAGAACCACTGTCTTAAACAATGCCACGCAGCCCCAACCCAGCCGTCCACCCGCAGCACCTAGGGTCAGCGGCGGCCTCGAAGCGGGTCTCGACTGGTAACCGGAGACAATAGCCAGGCCCCATGAATCATCTGCTGGCCCTGTCGTCAGACTGGGGAAAATAGCCCTCCACTGGCACTGAGGCGACGCGGGAGAGGGACAGTGGGGCAAAAGTGTAGTGTGCGAACTGCGAAGAGGCTGCCTGTTACGTGAGTAGAGAGGGGGAAAGGCTTAGCCCGGCTCTTCAGCTGGGGGGGGAACCGTTATTAGAAGCCTCAGTGTCGGGAACACGCATGCCTTTTCGAATGTGGCTTAGACTGACTCGTCCTCGGGAAATGTGGTTTACGATGTGGAGCACGGAGGAAAGGGAGAGCTACAGGGCTCCTGTGGGCACCAGGCGTTCAGATGTTACTGTAACTGTTCAGTTTCTCTTTGCTTGCTCCCTCCCTGCTCTGTCCATATATTTATCTCTCTCTCTCTCTCTCTCTCTCTCTCTCTCTCTCTCTTTCTCTTTCTTTCTCTCTTTCTTTCTTTCTTTCTTTCTTTCTCTCTTTCTTTCTTTCTCTTTCTTTCTTTCTTTCTCTTTCTTTCTTTCTTTCTCTTTCTTTCTTTCTTTCTCTCTCTCTCTCTCTCTCTCTCTCTCTCTCTCTCTCTCTCTCTCTCTCTCTCTCTCTCTCTCTCTCTCTCTCTCTCTCTCTCTCTCTCTCTCTCTCTCTCTCTCTCCATCCCCGCTCCCCTTCCTGTTTGCCTGAGTTCCTGGGTTCTCGCCTCCTGCGTTCTCTGTATTTATTTTTAATATCACCCTTCTCTCTCTCTCTCTGCCCTTTTCTCTTCCCCCACTCCCGCTCTCGCACCATGCAAATGGCAGCAGCTGAGAATGACGAGGTGGTTTCCTTGGCAACACTCTATGCCTGTGAAAAAGAAAGGAAAGAGCAGATTGAGGGTGAAGGAGGGAAGTTGTTAGAGAACTGTGTATGTGTGGTGGTGGTGGTGGTGGTGGTAGGGAGACGGGACTCGTTTCAATTCATTCATGAGGGGTCCTTCCTGCTATCTCTGTTGTCGCTCTCTCTTCCCCGTATCATTGAGGTTTGAACACTCCACTGCAGTCTCTGTCAGTATGTCTGCCTGTCTGTCTGTCTGACTGTGTCTGTCCCTGAGTCCCTGAATGGTCTCCTCTTCTGATGAAATACCTGAATGAGTCACAGGTGTGTGTGCTTTTGTGTGTGTGTGTGTGTGTGTGTGTATACCAGATATGCGTGTAGTTGTGATATCCATATAGTTGTGTATGCATACATGTGCAGTTAGAAGCCTTCTTGGTGACGAATATGTCTGTGTGTTCTTTGGGCTAGGTGTGTGTGTGCGTGCGTGCGTGCGTGTGTGCGTGTGTGCGTGTGTGCGTGTGTGCGTGCGTGCGTGCGTGCGTGCGTGTGTGCGTGCGTGCGTGCGTGCGTGCGTGCGTGCGTGCGTGCGTGTGTTGGGGGGAAGTGACAGGCGGTGATGCAGTGCGGAGCTGATGGCGACCTCTCTCTCTCTCTCTCTCTCTCTCTCTGTCTCTGTCTCTGTCTCTGTCTCTGTCTCTCTCCTCTCTCTCTCTCTCTCTCTCTCTCTCTCTCTCCCTCCCTGTGGTGTTTCCCACCGTGGGAATCCCAGCGTTCTCCTCCGTGTGCATCTCTTGTCGTCCTCTACGTACGTCTCTCCTCCGATCCTCTCCATCCATCCATCTGGTTTATTTGTTTGGGTCTCCATTTCTCCCTCCAGCGCTTCATATCCCTCTCTCTTTATTTTTCCACCTCCATACCTCTATCTCTGTCGTTTTCTCTCTGCCTCCTTTCATCGCTTTCATCGCTCACTCGTCCTCTCATTCGCTAGCGCCTATTTTTTCCCTTCTCTTCCCACCCCCTCTCCCTCGCTCTGTCGCTCCCTCCCTCCCTCCCTCCCTCCCTCCTCCTCCTCCTCCTCCTCTTTCTGCAGTATGACGTCAGAGGCAGGGAGTCTCCCTCTGCCTGTGCCTGTGTATTATGGCCTGAGCAAACTCTGCTCCCTCTCTCCTCTCCTCTCCTCTCCTCTCCTCTCCTCTCCTCTCCTCTCCCTCCTCTCTCTCCTCTCCTCTCCTCCCCTTTCATCTCCTCCTCCTTCTCTCATCTCTCTTCTCCTCTCCTGCTCCTCCTTTCCTACCCTTTCCTCTCCTCTCCTCTCCTTTCTGGCTCCTCTCCTCTCCTGCTCTTCCGCTCCTCTCATCTCCTCTCCTCTCCTTCTCCTCTCCTCTCCTCTCCTCTCCTCTCCTCTCTCCCTCTCTCCTCTCCTCTCCTCTCCTCTCCTCTCTCTCCTCTCCTCTCCTCTCCTCTCTCCTCCTCTCCTCTCCTCTCCTCTCCTCTCCTCCTCCTCTCCTCTCCTCTCCTCTCCTCTCCTCTCCTCTCCTCTCCTCTCCTCTCCTCCTCTCCTCTCCCTCCCCCTCTCCTCTCCCTCTCTCTCTCCTCTCCTCTCTCTCTATCTCTCCCTCTCCTCTCCTCTCCTCTCCTCTCCTCTCCTCTCCTCTCCTCTCTCCTCTCTCCTCTCTCCTCTCTCCTCTCCTCCTCTCTCCTCTCCTCTCCTCTCCTCTCATCTCCTCTCCTCCTCTCTCCTCTCCTCTCCTCTCCTCTCCTCTCCTCTCACCTCCCCTCCTCTCACCTCCCCTCCTCTCTTCTCCTCTCCTCTCTCCTCCTCTCCTCTCTCCTCTCCTCTGCTCCCTCTCTCCTCTCCTCTCCTCTCCTCTCCTCTGCTCACCTCTTTCCATGCCATCCTGTCCTTACGGCATCATGTGCTTCTCTCTGTCTCATCCATTCTTCTTTCCTAAGGCCCCTTTTTGTCACATTTGTTGTTTTATGTGTAGCTTACAGGAGTGTCAGTGTTATCTCTAGCTGTTCGAGGGTGCTTGATATCTGAGTAGGTAGGTGCAAGGGGTTATTTTGGTAACACTTTATTTCAGGGATACATCTATTAGCACTAATACATACAATGTTAATGTCTGCATAAGTAACTTGTAAGGCATGTGCTAAGCAAACGCTAAGGCCTACTAGGTCCTTACTAAGGTTAAATTGGTAATAAATCCCTTATTGTGCATGAACAAGACATTTGCGAATACATGTCTAACAAATGTTTCATTTTGCTTTGTACATGCCTTAAAAGTTACTTATACAGGCACATTGTATGTATTAGTGCTAATAGATGTATTCCCTAAAATAAAGTGTTACCGTTCTTTTTTCCCTATGCCATCTCTTTCCATCATGACCTTCTCCTCGCCCCAAGCCTGGCTTCTCTCTCTCCCTCTCTCTCTCTCTCTCTCTCTCGTCCATACTTCAGTCCCAAGGCATATTTTATCCAATTTTTTGTTGAGTGAGGTTGTAACTCAGGGTTCCCCCTCACAACACTTTTCAGTTAAGGCACGGCAGTCACCTTGACAACAAACGCCTACCGTACCACCTTCACTAGATCCCCTGACAAGATGAAGATGTTGTAATGTGAATTTCAGGTGCTTCTATTTAAATATGAAATTCTTTTTTTTTGCAGGTTTTCATGTCATATTTCTTATGAAACTGCTACACGTTGTCCTTCCAATGATGACAGTCATGTGTCTCTGATATGCTCCCTACAGCCTTGACTAGCAAATGGTCTATGTCATGGGGTTTCCAAACTTTTTTCCCTGCGCACCCCCTTGTACATTTCAATGTGGTTCACGCACCCCCTGAGCAAATATTTTGGTGTGCTGATGGCCGCGCAAGTATGGATTCTCTGCTCATTCACTGCATGGACCCTTCCAGCATACAATGCACCATACAATTAAAAACTACTTAATGTTCATTAATACTGTTTATTATATGGTTGTGACGTCATCTGTCGAATGCTCCATTCATTTCAACGGGGCTCCCCAACGTTCGGACGTCTGTTATGTAAGGGTTAACGTTCGGCGAGAAGGTCGCTACCGTGGAATAGCAGCACGACAGAGAGAATCTTTAGACCCCGACGCGGAGCGGAGGGGTCTTGTTCTCTCTGAAGTGCTGCTATTCCACAAAGCGACCGACTCGCCGAAAGTTAACCCGCTTATTATATGGATATACTTAAATGATTCACACATGGCAGGGACATTTCTTTAGGCCTATTTAATGTGAAGTCTGGGCTATTCTAGTTTTTAATGTCAAAGGATTGTCGCGGCGCAAAAACAGTGCCGTTGTGGAACACCGCTAACAGCTAGGTAGCCAGGACAACAGGTGTTGTCTATCACAGCAGCTGATTAGAGTCTTGTTGAAAAGTCGCTTTAGCAGTGAAAAGTCTTGTTGCCATTGACAGCGGTCTGTTATAGACCAACCCGTCCGTTATCGAAAAATAACAGACGTGCGAACGTTGGGGAGCCCCGTTGAAATGAATGGAGCATTCGACAGATGACGTCACAACCATATAATAATTTTCGATAACGGACGGGTTGGTCTATAACAGACCGCTGTCAATGGCAACAAGACTTTTCACTGCTAAAGCGACTTTTCAACAAGACTCTAATCAGCTGCTGTGATAGACAGCACCCGCTGTCCTGGCTACCGCTGTCAATGGCAACAAGACGTTCACTGCTAAAGCCACTGGCTTGTATAGGCCTACAAGTCAGTGGCTAAAGCGAATGTTTCTTATCACTCCGCAGGGGGTCCGGTCTTTTGTCACTCTAATCAGCTGCTGTGATAGACAACACCTGTTGTCCTGGCTAGCCTATCTAGCTGTTGCCTAGCGGTGTTCCACAACGGCACTGTTTTGTTTTGCGCAGCAACAATCTTAACATTAAATAGGTCTAAAGAAATGGCCCCGCATGTGTGAATCATTTAAGTATATCCATATAATAAGCGGGTTAACTTTCGGCGAGTCGGTCGCTTTGTGGAATAGCAGCACTTCAGAGAGAACAAGACCCCTCCGCTCCGCGTCGGGGTCTAAAGATTCTCTCTGTCGTGCTGCTATTCCACGGTAGCGACCTTCTCGCCGAACGTTAACCCTTACATAACAGACGTCCGAACGTTGGGGAGCCCCGTTGAAATGAATGGAGCATTCGACAGATGACGTCACAACCATATAATAACCAGTATTAATGAACATTAAGTAGTTTTTAATTGTATGGTTCATTATATGCTGGAAGGGTCCATGCAGTGAATGAGCAGAGAATCCATACTTGCGCGGCCATCAGCACACCAAAATATTTGCTAAAGATTCTCTCTGTCGTGCTGCTATTCCACGGTAGCGACCTTCTCGCCGAACGTTAACCCTTACATAAAAACTACCATATCCGCCATTGCTCTATTCAGCTCGCGCACCCCCTTAAGGCAGGCCGCGCACCCCAGTTTGGGAAAGCCTGGTCTGTGAGAAACACTTCATAAAAGTGTCAATGCCATCTCTAGCTGGTGCTGGTTGAGGGTGTTTTTGTGTGTCTAGATGCAAGGGGTTCATCACCTTTTTTTCCCTTCCTTTTTCTCCCTTGCTGGGATGATGCCAGTGTCAGCCGGGCAGTGTGTGAGACAGATGGATGGGTTACTCAGTTCTGCCTCCCTCTGTGAGCGCGCGCGCACACACACACACACACACACACACACACACACACACACACACACACACACACACACACACACCGTACACACGCTTATGCAACCCTGATACACAACACATTACATACCCTTGTCACCAACGCAGGCAGGTACACAACTTGCATACTTCAGCAAAACACATTCACTCGTGCTGTACACACACACACACACACACACACACACACACACACACACACACACACACACACACACACACACACACACACACACACACACACACACACACACACACACACACACACACACCCACACTAATGCTGTACACACACACACCCACACCCACACACACCCTTGTACACACTTGACGCGTGCACATGCATGCACACACACACACACACACACACACACACACACACACACACACACACACACACTCATGCTCACACACACACACACACACACACACGCACACGCACACGCACACGCACACGCACACGCACACACACACACACACTTCCATGCTGCTCTTGTTATCTTGGCATCAAAAAAGCCCAGGCTGTCTCCCTCACAGACATCATATATGAAGACTAGATACGTCATCGCGTATTTCAAGCACGTCCGCACAGGTCGGCCATATTAGAGCAGCCTAAACTCTCCACAGACCCTCCGTTACACCTGAAGTAAACTGAAGAGTTGAAACGTTGGGATACTTAAAAATGTATTCTGTTGCTTCGCTGAAATATTGACACGTGTTTATAAATGGTAGGGCTCCTTAAAACTTAAGTGTAGACTGGGGTAAAACGCCCAGGAGAGTAATAGACCTATGCTTCCCACTTAACCTATTTGTCCAAACATTTAGATAGACCTACAGCAAAAACACATTTTAACCATTGCTGTGCATTACGTTGACGGCATGGATATATTCATTGCACCAAATTAAAGACGACAGAGATGACGTACTGGAAGAGAGATGTACAGCGCAACAGGTTCATTCTATCTGGATGGCTTTAGCGTCACGACTCATTTTGAACACAAGGTGGAGCTGTCGAAACCAAAGCATATACTACAAGTGAACGTTTATTTGTTATTTTACTGAAAATATAAAAGATTACGTTGTGCATTTGTTTATGGGGTCTATTTAATTACATGAATAAGCCTACTGAACTATATTATACATGATTTTAGACCTATGCACATAATAATATAATGCAATATAATATAATAATATTGTGAATATTCATCACTATGCAGTATCAACATATACTTTCGTTTGGATTTTTTTATACTGTATAAAAAAACAGCCCTTTCGAAAATCGATATAAATTTGAGGGAATTATAGCCATCTGAAGAGTATACAACACCCAAAACTCACTGCAACTGGTTGAGCCAGAAGGCTGCTTTAACATGGCCGCCATGCGCGGACGTTCGGCTTGCATGACGGGAACGCGGACGACGCATCTAGTCTTCATATATGATGTCTGTGGTCTCCCTGATACCCTCTCGGTGGTTGTGATGACCTAGAGTATGGAGCGGTGGCTGATGAAGACCTGAAGTTAGATGGCTGAAATGTCCTCCATGAAATAAGCAGCAGCAGTGTCAGTGTATACTTAAAGTGATATTGTCCCATTTTTGGAAATAACCTTATTTTACACCTCCCCTTGAGTTAAATAATAGGGTTTTACCTTTCTCCTGTACTTCCAACCATTTCCTAGTTATGGTAGTGCACATTGTACCTCCAAGCTAACAGTTAACATTGAGTCCTATGAGACCAGTTAGCCGCGAGCTGGTCTCATACAGTAGGACTCAATGTTAACTGCTAGCATGGAGGTAAAATTTGCACTGCCATAGCCAGAGAACGGTTGAAAGTACAGGAGAACGAAAAAACCCTATTACTTCTCAAGGGGAGGTGTAAAATAAGCTTATTTCCAAAAATGGGACAGTATCACTTCAAGTCTTTTTTAACTTTTTTATTTCATCCAATGTGATTTGCATACAAGACTTTACTACTTCACTCTACACCTGTACTGATTTGGATGCACACTCTCCAGTACAATAGCATGGGCCACTGGCAGTGATGGTAGGCTATAATGTTGGCTTTTGGTCCTGATGGTAGTGTGGACAACAAGCTGTGATGGGTAACGACTAGGGGTGTAAATCACAGCCTTCATGACGATACGATACGGTATGGATTTCTTTTATCTTTTATCGATTTTTCGATACTTAAGAATTCCCTACGATACGATACGATGCGGTTCGGTTTGATTCGATTTTTTCCAATTACTTTTCCACTACTATTGTGTTCTGGAGCTAGGGTATTGCACAGGGGCCAGCGATTCGATTATTTTCGATTCTTAAGAATGCCCCACGATACGTTGCGATTCGATTAAATCGCCGGCCGATACTTCCGATACATCGATACATTCCGATTTTCTTTACATCCCTAGTAACGGCAGCTATAGTTGTATAATCTATACTGATTGTAAAGTGTGGTGGTCCAGTGGCTGTGATAGTGTATTGTGGATTGGTGACCCATATCGTGTATAGTGTGAACGGGCAGCTATGATGCTGTTGCTAAGTGTGGACTGGTGACTCTGACCGTATACAATTCAGATATGTGGACCAGTTACTGTGATGCTCATGCTATACAGTGCCTGTGGGATGGTGTACTTCAGTGTAAACAAAACTAGATTGCAGACGGTGCCAGATCACGGCTGTGCAATAATTGAGGACACTAGTATGCACGGTGCAGAATCGTCTTCTAAAAACTTAGTTCAGCTTTTTTCATTTAGGACCGCACCCTTGCAATTTAATTGAACAAGAGTGAAGCCTGCTTTCAACATTAAAATAAATACAGCTGTGTGTTTACATGGACCAATGGCTATGATGCTATAGTGTGTGGACGGATGACCATGCTGGTATACTCATGAACGGCGTGACTTTTTTTCCATGTGCGTTATGCCCATTTGTGGGGGAAAACAACCCATGCAAGTCAATTGGTGATGTTGGGGTTTTATAAACGAAAGATACGGACCTGTAGACTAGCGTTGTTCACGTGCAACATGCCGAAAACGTGTTGTTTTGCCGGCTGTTCAAATAATATAGCCAACCAGCCGTGGCTGAAGCATGGACTGTGTTCATTTAGACAAGCCGATGTAGCATGTAAGTTGATGAGACATTCGGTTTGTTTTCACCCATAAAGGGGCGTAATGCACATTTACGAGCAAAGTACCCGGATGGCCGTTCATGAGTATACAATAGTGTGTCTGTGATGCTGTAGTGTGCACTGATGGGTGTCCTGGTGTACTACAGTGTTGGCCAGTGTTGTGATGCTCCAGTATACTACCCTACAAAAGGCACAGTGAAATAAGTATCTTACTTCAATATTGAAACTGAGGAAAAAATGATCTTCAAAGTATTGGTATTAGGTTGGATTTGGCAAAATATGTAGTTACTGCATTTTTGCCTATGTAAAGGGGTCAAAGACGTGCAAAATGGCATTGTCACTCAGTGTAACGGATGCCTTCCGCTGACTGTAACTGTAAAAAGCACGACACTTATTTATTTATTGTCACAGGGAATTCATGAAAGCCTCGGCTGTCATCCATTCACTTGATTGTGATTTAAAAATCATGTTTTTTTGCAGTTACAGTTGGTGGAAGGTGTCTAAAACTGAATGACAAAGACGTCTTTGACCCAAAGTCAGTATACACTGATGGCTGTGATGGTGGCAGCAGTAGCTGTGGCAGTGGCAGCGGTGACTCAGTGAGGATGTGTCTAATTGGCAGGTTGGTGGCAGGCCGGAGCTGCTGCTGCCGCCGGAGCCGGAGCCTCTGTTCTCAGCACCATTAGGAGCCTTCCGGTCGGCTCAGCCGTGCCGCTGCGCCAAATTGCACCCGTGATTAAGGAGCACTTTCGCTCCTCCACTTTAATGTGCTTTTCTTTTACAGGCAGGATGTGACCCCTGCGGGAACTGTTTCATACAGTTGCGTTCTTCGTACCATTCGTAAGAAAGTCGGAAAAATCTACTCGTTGTAATTAGTGGTGACTGCCATTTCCGAAAGCTGACGCACATACGGATATGGGTCAGATACCTGGCCTGTTGCCAGGAGTTAGATTATCATTTTGTTCCCTTTTGTTCACATTTTGTGCTTTAAATGTGTCTTTCACACCTGGCTCCAGTTTGATGTTTGACTGGTAAAGTCGTGCGTCAACGCTAGGCTGTATTACTAATGTCTTTCTCTTTTCCCTTTCTTTCTTTCTTTTACAGATCTTGCGTGTGTGTTTTCACTGAGTGTGTGTGAGTGTGTGTGTGTGTGTGTGGTTGGTGTGTTTGGCCTTGGTCCCAAGATGCGCCAACGGCAGCAGCAGTAGCAGTCTTGGGGCAGTTCCAGTGAGTCTAGTGGATTCATCCCAACCCCCCTCCCCCCACCCACCCTGCCCTCTCTCGTCATGGAAGGCCTATGCCCTGCGCCCGGGCCCCCGTGCCCTCTATAGGAGCCCACCTCTCTCATCCCCTGGCACATCACCGGCCACTGGCACCGCACCGCACCTCACCTTCGCCCACACTTCAGCAACCTCCGGTAGGCACTACACTATATCCCCAACCACCCATAGGGAAAAGATATCTTACACAATCGCTACGCTTACATGACTACGTTTTCACTTTGATCTTTCATTTAATTCCGATTAAGAGGTGTTTACATTACTTTTTCAAAGCGGAATTAAGCTTTATTCAGTTAATTCGCAATTAAATGTCTCATGTAAATATGGACTATACTTACATTAACACTTACATGGAACATATTATAAAAAGGTCCATTCCTAATTTTCCTCAAAGATAAGGCACACATGTGCTTGAAATGTAGTGGCCCATTTCTTGAAATGTATACAGCCATGCAAGTTTTTCAATGTATCTTCTTACTGTGGGCACCTCCATCACACTTTGTGTTCCAGAATTTTCAAGTTGTGGGCCTCTTCTAAAATTCAGGCATGTTCCACATGGTAGTACCTACACCTGTGCAGCAAAGGCAAAGGTTTTGAAACACTCTGACATGAATCTATTAGCTGTCAAGGTTCATGATTTGAATAATCGCCAGTCGCATCGATTGGGAATCCCCAGTTTTACCGGAGTGACGCATCGTCTCTCCTCCAAATCCATGCTACTTGCGAATGTTAAGCACACGATTTGAGTTATTGCCTCATCTACATGGCTGAGGAGCTGTGTCTGAGTGGTTAAATAAAAGGATAAATTAGAGTCATGGTGAGACTGGCAATTCCTTAAGGTAGGGTTTTCCTGCCTTCAACGGTAGTCTTCTGCTACCGTAGTCTTCCGAATTCGATTTTGGCAATATCTAAAATCCTCTGTTCGCTTACTATTTTGAGCTCTGTGCACCTGTGCAACTGACAGGACACGGCACTTCAGTCTACATAAAAATCAGTCAAGGTTTAGGGGTGGTTTACTTTGTATGGATCACGTGTTGATGATCATATTGATTCCTTGAATAAATTGGGTATGAAATGCATTTTTTGTACTACTTAGCCTAGTTTTCCCCAGTCTCACCAGGCTGTGTAACATTTGCTTCCCCCCCATCCGATTTTTATGCCTCTACAGACAGTTTGGTAACACTTTATTTTAGGGATACATCTATTAGCACTAATACATACAATGTGCCTGTATAAGTAACTTGTAAGGCATGTACAAAGCAAAATCAAACATTTGTTAGGCATGTATTCGCAAATGTCTTGCACAATAAGGGATTTATTACCAATTTAACCTTAGTAAGGACCTAGTAGGCCTTAGAGTTTGCTTAGTACATGCCTTACAAGTTAATTATGCAGGCATTAACATTGTATGTATTAGTGCTAATAGATGTGTCCCTAAAATAAAGTGTTACCGACAGTTTTAGTGTCTCCCTTATGGCCACTGCTTTTTCACATGGACACAGTTCATGGTTTCAGTCTAGTACACACGCTACGCGGTGAGTGGGAGCTGTGAATTAAGACCTCGGCCCACGAGGCGCAGAGTTGATGCATTTTCTCTGAAATGCATACAGCAACTGTTGTCAAGGCAGCATACAGTATCTCATGTCGTGCTGCCTGTTTTTTTTTTTTTTCTCTCTCGTTTATGTGTGTGTTTTTCTCATATTCTCACTTTCGTCATTTGCGTCAATCTTTAATAGCCAATATATTTGACAGCACCCTGTTTCCAGTGTTTTACAACACCTCTATAATTTTAAGGCAGTACTTTTCACATGATCTCTTCATCATGTAATCTAAATCGATGGTAATCTAATCTAGGGTTGGGCGATATGATATTAAATCGTGAATCGTGAAATTGAGTATAAGATTGTCTTGAGTCTGCCAAAGTGATGAAGTCTTATAGATCGCCATGCAGTGAGGATGTTTACAATCAGTATCGGAGTGACGTACTGCACTTTGGTCAGACCTGTACAGTATTACTTTATTACTTAGTAAATATTCAAGATCAAGTTTGGTAATGTGCAGCAGAGTTGCGATGCCTACTCAGGCAACAGCACTCTGCCTTTTTTATCTAATCCACCTGATGTTTCCTCCCCAACGATGACGACCCCCTTTAGATTCCTGAGGGGTCTTTGGTGGCCCGCAATTGGTCTTCCCGCCTCCTCCTCTCCTCTCCCCGGGGAAGATGTCTCTGAGCGTGGGGCCGGACATCCAGCAGGAGGGGGAGAGCGGTCAGCAGCTGGCTGACACGGGGGCCAGCACCAAGTGCAAAGTCACCGTCCAGCCCCCCCAGCAGAGCATGGAGGGCAGCGGAGGAGGAGGAGGAGGAGGAGGAGGAGGAGGAGATGCCCCCGAATCCGAGGAGAGCCTCCAGCAGGATTCCCAGGTGGGTTTACGTTGAGTTTATTTTATTTTACATTACGCTTTGCTCTTCTTTATTTTATTCTTTCCTTTCTTTTTTTGTTTGCTTTTTTCTCTTTTATTTGTGTTCCTTCTCCGTTTTTGATTCGAGTTCTTTAAAAAGTGATTTTGTCTTTTCTTTTTTCCTCGTTTTGTTTTTCCTTTTTTGCACTTTTTTGTTACCTCTTTCTTTTTGTTGTCATCCTCCTCCTTTCCTTCGTACCTCTTTGTTAACCTCCAACAGTAAGCTTACTCACCTCTCCCACTCAGAGCAAACATCATAAAACCAACATGGTGACACTGACGATGTTGATTCTGCTCGGATTACAGCGCGCGTGCGTGAGTGCGTGCGTGCACATGTGTGTGTGTGTTGTAGGCAGCAGCACTTCCAGGAAAATATTTTGGTCTCTCTTGCACCTGCCACGACACATCCATTAGTAATATTAGTAAGTGGTTTGCTTCTCAGGAGCTGATATCGGGAGTGATCTACACCCTCCTCTGCTAACTTGTAGAAGTGCCATCAGAGAGAGTAGAGAGAGAGAGAGGTTCCATTGGCCCATTGTTTCTGGGTTCTATTATTGCAAGGGGGAGGGGGGGAAATCCCCCTTTAGGCAGACCTAGGCAGACCTAAGGACTGTTCTATTCAATGCTAGGAGTATTATGACACGCCCCTTTAGGCAGACCGGAACCTGGTCATGTTAGGTGCCCATAGCAACCTATTACAATGGCATATCTCTATATACTTAAAGAATCTCTGGTGCCACAGGTTCATTAGGAGACTCCCTACGACAGATGCAGAGAGAGACAGAGATGCAACGACACCTCATTCAATATGGGCTCTCTGCATTTGAATGACTGTGTGGAACAGTCTTAAACTTAAGCATGCCCTTGAGCCAATATGGAGGGAAATTGTTCCCTCTTGCTGCTTTGACACCTTGCCTGCAGTACTGGAAAAGTTTGTTAAATGTTTAATGCTGCTCTCCTAGACAACTTCAGGTGATTTACCTCAGTTACCTGTGCGACATAATCTATCAAATGACCCCTCTTTGTGGCTTCCGACCCTTGTGAAATATTTGTCTATACTCGTTACCATCAGAATCAAGACCATGCTTGTTAAAACATGGCCAATACCACACTGACCACAGAAACACACACACACACACACACACACACACACACACACACACACACACACACACACACACACACACACACACACACACACACACACACACACACACACACACACACACACACACGCACACGGCCTAATCTATTGCTCTAACCTCATTGGAGAGGGGCCAGAGTGAAGACTGTGGGCAGTCTATGGATGCAAGCTTACACGCCGCCGGAAGGATCCAGGAAACGTCAAAAAGACACACACACACACACACACACACACACACACACACACACACACACACACACACACACATACACACACACACTGCCGGAAGGATCCAGGAAACGTCAAAACCACTCTCTCTCTCTCTCTCTCTCTCTCTCTCTCTGTAGTCTACAGTAGCTCTCAGGCAGCCATTTGTCAACATGCCGGCTGCCCTGGCCCGTTTTAATGCCTGGCTGGCACAGAGCCAGACTGGGTATTCCTCCTTTATGAGCTATAGAGTCTGTACCCCCCACCACCCCCTCCACCCCGTCCCGACTGCTTCTGCCGTTACATTGTGGTGAGAGATGGCGCCAATACTTCAAATGCCACGCTGGTGGCAGCGACAGAAATCGGGACAGTTTTCTCCTCTTTTTAAATTAGATTTATCCCCCCACCCACCCCGCCCCCCGCACTGACAGACATACACTGGACTGAAGATTTTAAAGAGGTGTTGGTAGAGATGTTTCTTTTTAGGCCTCTTGGCAAGCGGAGACCTCAATGCCCGAGTTAGTTTGGCTTGCCCAAGGCTTTGAATTCTTGGCACGCATGAAGTGCCATCCAGTACCTGAGATGATGCACTGCCCTTCAGTGTCGTCGTCCCCCCCCCCCCCATACTATGAATATATACAGTATAATTTGTGCATATATTATCATAACATTATACACGTTTATATTAACAATAATAACAACTGTATTTTATCCCCCAGTTGAATCCCAGTGTTTCCCCCTCAAAATGTCTCTACTGAGTTGTCCCACATCTCGTCATCATCTTTCACACCTTAATTCTTTCCCCCTCTCTGAAATTCCGTTTTTTTTTTTTTCTTCTCTCAATTATTCTACAGAGGCGGTCACAGAACCACGGCCACACCAGAAAGCGAGCGAAGGTAAGCAGCAGATCTTGTTTGCCTAAGCCAGCCGTGTCATTAGCTTAATCCAAGCCTGAGCTCCACGCTGAGGCCCCACCATCACTGCGCTTAAAGCAGCCTCACTCACCGGAGAACCCCCACCCCCTCCCTCCCCTCTCGGTGTCCATCTCTCTCCCTCTCTCTCTCTCTCTCTCTCTCTCTCTCCACCCCCCCCTCTCTCTCTCTCTCTCTCTCTCTCTCTCTCTCTCTCTCTCTCTCTCTCTCTAGCTCTAGCTTTCGCTCTCTACCCTACCTTTCTCGTTCCCCTTCCATCTCCTGAGTCGCTGCAGGTAAGCAGGCCATAAGCTGTGGCTTTCCCCTCTCCTTGGCACAGCAAGGGACTTTTGGCTGCTTCACGTGTGTGTGTGTGTGTGTGTGTGTGTGTGTGTGTGTGTGTGTGTGTGTGTGTGTGTGTGTGTGTGTGTGTGTGTGTGTGTGTGTGTGTGTGTGTGTGTGTGTGTGTGTGTGTGTGTGTGTGTGTGTGTGTGTGTGTGTGCGTGTGCGTGTGTGTGTGCGTGTGTTTCTCGTTTCTATTGCTCCTAATTGGATGGCCCCATTATCTGTCCTTACTGACTTGCCTTACACTTGTGACTGCTATCGAGTTAGTTGGAGAGCCAAGGCAAGGGAGAGGGGAAGGCTAGAGAGCAAGCCCTCCTCCGGGGGGGGGTGACCTGCTTTCATGTACTGCAGGTCCTCTCGCGCTCTAGTTGGCCATGGCGCCAATTATGTCATTCCTTTATCGAGGCAAGCCCCCCCCCCGCCCTCCTGTCTCCCAGGCCATGCCATGCCGTGAGCTCTCGAACCCCACACATTCATTGTGAATATGACATACTTTATCATGCATTAATGTTTGGTTGGAATATGGCCTGGCTAAAGTACAGTGATTGATAAATTATTGGTTTGAAATTTTTTTTTAATTAAAAATTTGCATTCGATCTTAGAATATATTATGGAGGTAAACTTTTAGCCTTGCCTAATGTAAATTCCTCTGTCTTCTTTCTCTCTCTTTCTCTCTCTCTCTCTCTCTCTCTCTCTCTCTCTCTCTCTCTCTCTCTCCCCCACCCCACCCCCTCTCCAATGCCAAGCTGAAACTGGTGCGGAGTTTGGCAGTGTGTGAGGAGTCCTCAGGTCCATTCCCAATAGATGGACCCCCAGAGAATCAGGTAACACACACTCACCACCGCTGAAGCAGCCCTGCTCAATGAGCCTTTTTCACATAGTGCCAGACACCTTTGATTCAACGCATTTGAGGAGGAAAAAGTAGCATCCGGTGCCGAAGACCCCACTGTTTTCTATGGAAAGTGGTATTCATAGGGTAGAGTATTGTGTCGAGTCCCAACTCATTATCCATATTACTGTTATGCTTCATGAAGGTTAGACCTGTCCACACAGACGGTCTTGCTCTTTGTGGTGACACACGAAATGTGACACAGGAGATGCCTGAAGAAGATCTATGATCGAAACGTTGCTCCTAATAAATTAAGTCTTTTGCAAGCAGTGTGCAGATCCTTTCCCGCTCCTACATGTGACAGTTTTTTGATTTGGCACCTGCTGATGCTTTTTTGCTGGATGTGCGCACTTTCCACTACACTCTGACACACGAAATGTTAACATAGCAAACAATGTCAGCACTCTTCAAAACTGC
The DNA here is from genome assembly GCF_034702125.1 of Engraulis encrasicolus. Classification (NCBI taxonomy): domain Eukaryota; kingdom Metazoa; phylum Chordata; class Actinopteri; order Clupeiformes; family Engraulidae; genus Engraulis; species Engraulis encrasicolus. The sequence continues at coordinate 9,422,959 of NC_085870.1, forward strand.
TTGCCTTTGTGGTCCAACATTTTTCTTCGTTTCCCTTTTTTACTAATCTTTTGGGCCTTTTCTTGCCTTTATTTGACAGGACGGTTTGTGAGGAAGTAATGGGGGAGAGACAGTGGAGGGTCTGGACATGACCATAGGCTGGAATTGAACCCTGTCCCTGGGTCTTCAGCGTAACCGCGCGAATAGACCAGGCGCGATGCGATTCGAGCGACAGAGTGCAGCAGCAAGCGATAAGAGCGATTGAGGAGACTAGAGTATGTCCGTACAGGCAGAAGGCAAAGCATTCAAGCATTCCCATTGGCTATGGTCACTGACCTCTATACAGTCATTGGCTGTCGCGGCTTGTCGCCGAACCGCGTCATAGAAAGTTGAAAAGATTCCAACTTCAAACTGTCGCGCTCGTCGCGCAAATCGCTCTAGTCTCCAGAATCGCTTTTGTCGTGCGACTCAATGCAAAGTCAATTACTTCCGTCGCTCGTCTCGCTCAGATCGCCACTGGTGTATTTCTGCGGTAACAGTCAGTGCCCTAGCTGTTTGAGTCACAGTCGAGACCCTTAATTTATTTCCCACTAGCCGCTGGTGAAATCGTCCGTCACACTCATTAGCCGAGGCCATGGGTGCGTTCCAATATGCGACCTTGCGTCCTTCACTTGTGCTTGTGGCCTCGTACCAGTAAGTAATACGTTGTGATGACATCACTGACAACAGCATTATATTCAATATCTCGCAAAAGCTCAACTGTAAAGTCATTTTCTCATTTGCAAACTGGATGGTGAATGAATAATAGCCCCCCAAAAACGGTTGTGGCTAGGCTGACAGCGGGGAAACTTAATTGTTTTCTCCACGGAGGTGGGGCATCAGCAAAACGTGAGGCCACAAGCACAAGTGGAGGACGCAAGGTCGCATATTGGAATGCACCCCATGAGTGGATCACGAGAGTAATTCCAGATGCAGGTGGTTGCCCTGTTAAACAGCAGTTAGAGTAATATGCCTGCGATAATAAAGGGCACTTTCTCTGCTATTACTGAGCCGTATTATAGTCACTACACTGACCCTCTCCACTGTGCATTAGGCATTGATTGAAAAAAAAAAAACTATAATAAAGTTTATCCCCGAGAGTTTTTCAGCTCTTGTTTTACGAAAACATGTTTGCGTGTTTTTATTTTTGAGAAGGTACTGGTGGCTATATTTACCACATGGACATTAACCGAATACATTAACTGAATGGAGTGTTTGAACATTGGTCAGCCCTACGCATTTAAGTGGCACATATTTTTCCCCTCTGTCATTTCTTTCAGATTGCCTTATTGTGTTTTTGTGAACCACTGTGCACAAATGTGTTGTGTGTAGATGTGTTGACAGAAGCATGACGCACCTTTACCTCTCTCTCTCTCTCTCTCTCTCGCTCTCTCGCTCTCTCGCTCTCTCTCTCTCTCTCTCTCTCTCTCTCTTTCTCTCTCTCACACACACACACACTACACACAGGATATCATTCAGCTGCATATCAGCTGCCCTTCAGACAAAGAGGAGGAGAAGTCCTCCAAAGACGAGTACGAGAATGAGGAGAAGGAAAAGAAGGAGAAGAGCATGCGGAGGAATCTCTCCCGTGGTAACTACCATCTCTCTCTCTCTCCCTCTCCCTCTCCCTCTCTCTCTCTCTCTCTCTCTCTCTCTCTCTCTCTCTCTCTCTCTCTCTCTCTCTCTCTCTCTCTCTCTGACGCTTGTGCACCAGTTTAGTACATACATGAATCTCACCCAGGAGGAATTCTAGTTTTTTTTTTCATTTTCTCGCTCAGTCGCCCCCCCCTCCCTCTCTCTCTCTCTCTCTCTCTCTCTGACGCTTGTGCACCAGTACACTTTTTATTTTTTATCTCACCAATGGTTTTCGTCAGCGCTTAATCATCCCCGGAAAGGTAATGTGCAGCCCCCTGTTATTTGTTTACCCTCAGAAAACGTCAACAGGAAGCTGTCTGTCTGTAGGTTTGAGGTTTGGGGATTAGCTCTGATTGACTGGCAGCAATAAGACTGGGCCAGCAGCACAGCCCTGCCTCAGCCACTCTGACGCACTTTGCACAATCGCACACCAACTTCCATTACCGCCATTACATGGTGCGCTTCAGCCATGCAGTGGCTCAGAATCAAACCCACCACTCTACTCCACCTCCACTCCACTCCACTCTACAGCAGTAGACATTGGAAGGGGATGGCATCAAGAGCGTCAAATAGCATTAAAAGCCAGTCACCTCAGTACAGGCAGTAGTATCGTCTATTTTTACCTGTCCAATTAGGGTGTTTATACAGGTAAAAACGGTTGGTAACACTTTATTTTAGGGATACATCTATTAGCACTAATACATACAAGTCCGATAGCACCCTTATCTTCCACATGCATGCATACACGATTATCAGAAGCAAATGGGGCATTTTGGAAATCTCATGGCGCTGATGCAGAAATACTACCAACTATCAAAGTGCTCATGCAGATTAATGCAGCTGGTAATGGACATCCTTTATTGTGTTTTCCAGTTAGCTTTTTATAACTTGTGTGTAATTAGAGGGTTTGTGTGTCTTGAATGCTTAGGCCAGAAGCCTTGAACAGAGAAGTCATACGACAACAGAGGATACCCCTTTGTCAAATTTGGTGCAGTATGCTGTGGCTATTAGCCTGAATTTTCCAGAGATTGTGTGCTCAGTGTCTGCATACAGTGTCTTTCACTTACACTTCTGCTCCCAGTCTTTGCTGTGTGTGTGTGTGTGTGTGTGTGTGTGAGTGCGAGTGTGTGTACAGTATATCTGTGAATTTAAGTGCTTCATTTTTTTTGGTATAATTCTATCTTCCTTTCAGATTCCAGCCAAGAGTACACTGACTCCACCGGTATTGACGTGCACGAGTTCTTGGTCAACACACTGAAAAACAACCCCAGGTAAGGATACGCCTTGCAGCCACATCGATTTGCCAGACTTTGCACAGACACCACATTGACACAGAATAGCAGGGCCAGGCAGTAGGCAATGGGAGTAGGCTTGCCCTCTCTGCTCCTCTCCCAGGG
>NC_085870.1:9428508-9433508 GCF_034702125.1 Engraulis encrasicolus
CATTTTTAGTGCATTGCATCACAGCTCCGCGATCCATCCAGGAACCCTCCGTGACCCACTTTTGGGTCCCGACCCACCAGTTGAGAATCACTGATTTAGTGCATTCTTGGGCATGCCTCCTAGGAAAACATTCTGCACCTTAATGTCCTTGTAGATCAATAAAGTACCTTTACTTCAACTCTATTGCACACTTACTTTGAGGTGGTGGTATAGATAGTGTACTGCAAGACAATTGGCTATCGCCAATGGTATGCAAGGGGAGAAATGTATGAAGAGATCGAGGAATGTATTACTGACAAAATTGTAGCGTGTAGTTGGACTGTGAAAGCTGAATGGCCTTGTACTGGGGATGATTGTAATGGCATTGAGAGTTGAATACATGGAGGTGTGAATGATGTGTGGTTTGGAGCGTAGATCAATGATGCTCTCATACTGAATGATTTTAATCGACATTCTCACTTCTCTTCAAAAATAAATACATGATTCAGTTCTATACAAACCACACCACATATTTGGCCTAAAAAACACAGTGTCAGGATAACACAATAAAACTCGAAAGCTCATTTCCATTATGGTCCTTTACTATATTTCCATATAAGGGTTATTCAAATAAACAGTAGATGATGTTCCACTTTAATTGGCCCTTTTTCACATTTTATTTTTGTTTTCTTTTCTTTTCTTGTTTCATTTAGCCCCGAGCAGAGGTTTTCTGAGCACATAAAGGAGGAGAGGAACATGGACTTCCAGAAGAGGTTTATCCTGAAAAGGGATGATGCCAGCATGGACAAGGACGACAATCAGGTACACTTTACTCCCTACTAATGTCTAAAGCAGGGGTGTCAAACTCATTTTGGTCCGGGGGCCGCATACAACCCATGTGGACCTCAAGCGGGCCGCATTAGTAACATCATCGCAAAAAAAGCAGAGGATTAGTGTTCAGTACTATCACGTTTTAAGTGTGTTGAATATGTAGAAAGCAATGCAATACTGATAATCCTATGCAGAATTTCCTTGACTTCAGTCATTCATTGCCAACCGTCAATGAATTAAATATGGTGCAGTTCATTTTGGCAGGGGGTCTGGGGGTTTTCCCCTACAGAAAATGTTTATTTCTTAGATGTACCGTACGTTTGACACCCCTGGTCTAAAGGCACGAATAGACCAAGTGAGACATGAGCGATGGAAGTAATGGACTTTGTCTCTTCACTCGCCCGCGACTCAATGCAAAGGTGATTCGGGCGACTAGAGGTGATCTGAGCGACTTCGGCGATAGTTTGTACTTGGACTTGAGTGAATATCGTACAAATTAGCTATGATGCAGTTCGGCGACAGCGACCACAGCCAATTGGAATGTTGGAATGCTTGCATTCTGCTTTTAACGGACATACTCTGTCGCTTCTATCGCTGATATCGCTCTTGCTGCACATTCCAGCAATTCTCTGTCGTTTGATCTTGTCGCGGCCAGTGTACTCGCCGGTTCATGCTGATTCAGCTATCGGCCAGTCCAGGTCGCAGGTCGGACATTAAAAGATTTACATGTAGGGCATCATTGTAAAGCTTAGAATCCGCTCTTTCAGAATATGTGATTAACTCCCCGGACCTACTTCATGTACCTGTGTCCTGTTGCCATGCCCCAATGCAGTGGAGTCAAAAACGGCCAAAGCCATGTTTGAATAGGAAACTGGAGTATGAATCAGGATTTGCTATTTATGCGTGTGCGCCACTGCTTGCTTTGCCCCATCAGATCCGCGTGCCATTGCAGGATGGCCGCCGCAGCAAGTCCATCGAGGAGCGTGAGGAGGAGTACCAGCGGGTACGAGACCGAATCTTCGCCCGCGAGGTAAGTGGCTGCGCCCGAAAAGTAGCGACTCTGAGTGGATTCCAATATGCGGACTTCAATCCTCCCTTGCTCACTTGCCTGCTTGTGACCTCATGATGATGTCACTGGCGACAGAAAAATAATTCAATATCTTGCAAAAGCACAATTCTAATGTTGTTTTCTCATTTGCAATCGGGATGGTGAATGAAAAACAGTCCAAAAGTTGTTGTGGCTAGGCTGACAGCTGGGAAAATTAATTGTTTTCTCCACGGAGGCGGAGCCAGGAGGCGGGGTGAGGCCACAAGCACAAATGGAGGATGGGAGTCTGCATTTTGGAATGCACACACTACTTAGCTACATCCCACAAATGCACTACCATGACCAGTTTTTCTATTCTGGTACATTTTCCAATTAAAAATAATTTCCCTTTCCCTTTCCTCCTTTTTTCATCTTTCTAAAACTTGTAAAAGGTTAGCTAGTGTATGACAGTACTGAGTGAGTCTGTGGCGGAGAGACCATGGCTGGGAGGGTTGGGGGGGGGGGGGTGAATAAGGATCCTTGTTCTATGTGGTGATGCAGACTGGGTTGAGTAGAGCTCAGCTAGTTCTTCAGGGCCTAGAACACGCCGATGAGGCTGTTTCGTAATGTGCAGGTGTTCTTCTCTTTTCAGTCCTCTCAGAATGGATACATCAACGACAACAGGTAAGCTCCTGCTGTGTTGCGGAGAGACAAAAAAAACCCAACAACTATATCTCACATCTTGTGTTAGAGCTCGTTATGTGTGGGAGAAAGTCACTACCTTTACCTTATTGGAAGGAGGACACTGTGGTGATCATCATGTGCACATGAACACCCACATACATTCAAATCTGAGTGTACTGTATGTATGAGTGTGTGTGTGTGTGTGTTATTGGTCTTGTGTTTGTGACTCTGGCGTTATCTGTTGTAGCTGCATATTCCCCTAAGAAAATTGGGTTTTTGGCCTTGAAAGGAATTCCAGGCCCTTAGATGTTGCCATATTCTACATATTACTAACTTTAAAGGTACACTGTGTGAGATTTTTAGTTGTTTATTTCCAGAATTCATGCTACCCATTCAGTAATGTTACCTTTTTCATGAATACTTACCACCACCATCAAATTCTAAGTGTTCATTATGACTGGAAAAATTGCACTTTTCATACATGAAAAGGGGGATCTTCTCCATGGTCCGCCGCTTTGAATTTCCAGAAATAGCCGTTTTTAGCTGCAAAAATGACTGTACTTGGGCCGTACTAGAAAATATTTGTTTATTACTTTACTTTGATGTAAATATCAAATTTGGCGATAGCCAACCCAGTTTCAATGCACAGTTCATTTCCTGCACAGTGTCCCTTTAAATCCAGAGACAGATGATTCGTACCGTATTTTGAAATTCAGTGGTATCATGTTGCTCTTGTCGTGTAACTTGTTGGCCTTCAGTTTTATTGCTGCTGTAGCAGATCATGGCTCTGTAGTAAGACATGCATTCAGTGCATATGGGGAGAATATGAAGCTCAACAGTGAAGTTCAGAAGTCTTGCGCATGTAAAACAAAAATGCCTCCATTTCTATTTTTGTCAAATTGATCCTCGCATCACAGATCAAACTTCTTTTCAAAGACTGCATTTCAAATATTTGCATTTCATGTATACTTTTCACGAGACAGCTCATAGTCACAATGAATAAGTATACAAGCAAGACAGTACCAGCATTCCATAAAATAAATGGTTTCGTCAAATTCTGAAAAGCAAAACAAAAAATAAAACAAAATCCAGCACCTTTTTTTTTTTACAATTCCACACATGGACTGTCAACACGGTCACAATGAATAAGTATACAAGCAAAACAGTCCCAGTTTGGTCAAATTCTGTGAAGAAAAAACACAACAAAAAACAAACCCAGCACCTTTTTTTTATTATTATTATTATTATTATTATTATTATTATTATTATTATTATTATTATTATTATAATTTTAACTATTCCACACATTGCCTGTCCAGATGGCCGCTGGTCCAGACGGCTTCTTGGTCATCTTCCCCACAGGAAGTGGCAACAACTGTCATGCTGCAGGCTGGACCTGCTGAGCATATCCTGCTCTGTGACACACACACACGCACGCACGCACGCACACACACACGCGCACACACACACGCGCACACACACACGCGCACACACACACACACACACACACACACACACACACATAGACATAGACACACACACACACACACACACACACACACACACACACACACACACACACACACACACACACACACACACACATAGACACACACACACACACACACACACACACACACACACACACACACACACACACACACAGATTCACTCAGTTTGCCTAAAAAAAGAAAAACTGCAGTAGCCATTCCCTGTCCTTGTGACATGGCATAAGCAGATTGGGCAACCAGATATGTAATTTTGTTCGCCCCCTGGCTGCCTTTTTTTGAGTGGAATTGGGATTGCTGAAAGATTGGTTCAATTGTGCCCATACAGTTTATGCATGCTTCAACAGATTTCACATGCTTTCGATTCATGGCAGCTCTGTGTTCCGTTGATGGAGCCAATAAGTAGCCGAAGCAGAGAGCGGGGGGTGGGAAGATGCAAGGCGCTGGGGTAGCGCAGAGTGCAAGTTGGGGGTGTATTTGCACAAACTGCTGAGCAAGGTTGAAATGGAAGGGGAGGGAGTGTGGGGTGTGGGTGTGGGTGGAGGAGGTTAAGCTTGGGGAGGGGGTGTTTATGTTGCTCTGTTGGCGTTTTTCTTTCTCCTTCCCTCTTTTTTTCCACCACCCCTCCCTCACATTGTGTTGCTGGGGTTTTCTTTTTATCGTTCTTCAGGGTTTAAGGCTCCTCATCCTCATGCTCATCCCTCACCCCCACTCCATGTAGCCTTTCCCCCCCTACCTTACCCCCCGAACCCCCATCCCCCTCCCCCCTACTTTACCCCTCTACCCCCTCTACCTGAACCCCCACCCCATGCCCCCCCATCCCACTACACCCCCCCCCCCCCCACTCCATGCAGCCTTTTCCCCCTACCTTACCCCCCCTACCCCCTCTACCTAAACCCCCACCCCATGCCCCCCGCCTCACCCCATGCCCCCCCCTATCCACTCCCCCCCCACCCCCAGTAACCTCTAGC
>NC_085870.1:9438508-9443508 GCF_034702125.1 Engraulis encrasicolus
AAACACACTTGTGGGTCAAAGACGTCCAAAATGAAATTGTCCTTCAGTTTAACCTTCTGCTGACTGTAACTGTAAAAAACATAACTCTTTTTAGTTATTTATTTTTTCCAGTGAATTCATGAAAGCCTCGGCTGTCATCCATTTGCTTGAAACAATTTAAAAATCATGTTTTTTTACCGTTACAGTCAGCAGAAGGTATCCGTTACACTGAAGGACAATTTCATTTTGGACGTCTTTGACCCTTGTACACTTGTACACACACACACACACACACACACACACACACACACACACACACACACACACACACACACACACACACACACACACACACACACACACACAGCCTGACCTGCACCAGTATGAGAGGAGCACCATGGTGCATACTCACACACACACACATGCTACACACATGCTGACCTACACCATCATAAAAGCTATGCTACAGCAGCACACCTACTGTACACACATACACATTGGCCACAGACACACAAATAGCACAAGGTTTTCCATTCCAATGACTGTCTGCCTCTCTCTCTCTCTCTCTCTCTCTCTCTGTCTCTCTCTCTCTCTCTCTCTCTCTCTCTCTCTCTTTCTCTCTCTTTCTCTCTCTCTCTCTCTCTTTCTCTCTCTCTTTCTCTCTCTCTCTCTCTCTGTCTTTCTCTCTCTGTTTCTCCCTCTCTCTCTCTCTCTCTCTCTCTCTCTCTCTCTCTTTCTCCCTGCCGCCCTTTCTCTGTTTCTCCCTCTCTCTCTCTCTCTCTCTCTCTCTCTCTCTCTCTCTCTCTCTCTCTCTCTCTCTCTCTCTCTCAGACCTACCTCCGGCTACCCTGGACGTGTGTCCCCTGCAGCCCAGCCCCCAGGTGGGCCGCAGTCTGCTGCCCTGCCCCTCCAACCCGCCGCCGCCGCAGCAGAGCCAGCAGCCCCCTCCCCCGCCCCAGCAGGCCCTCCTGCCCACGCCCACCCAGCACCCCATGGGCAACCACATGATGGGACAGGTAATAATAATAATAATAATAATAATAACAATAACAATAACAATAATAATAATAATAATAATAATAATAACAATAATAATAATTATAATTATTATAATAATAATAATACCTTCGTTTCATATAGCGCCTTTCAAAACACCCAAGGTCGCTTTACATAATATCAGTGTAAGTGTGTGTAAGTATGTACAGTCAATCCGGAAAGTATTCACAGCACTGTGAATACTTTCCGGATTGACTGTAGGTGTGAGCTTATGGACACTAGAAGCCAAAGGCCTCCAAAAACAGATGGGTTTTTAAGTGTTGCTTAAAGATGGCCAGTGAAGAGGCATTTTGAATGTGGCCGGCTAGGTTACTTCAGAGGAGTGGGGTAGCTACATGAAAGACTCGGTCACTGGTGGGTGGGCATCTCCAGCACGTCAGTCACTGGGATAGTGAGCAGGGAATGGTACCTTGCTACCTTGTGCCCACTTGACATTCTTTCATATGCACACTTGAAAATCTTTTTTATGTGGTTTATTCCATGACAGAGATGGAATAAAATGCATCAAAGGATTTCAAGTGTGCGGACTCCTCACTTTAAATCTTCAATCAGCCTTTGTCCTGTACCTGAATCTGGGATACGCACAATCTTCCTCCTCAACCTTTGGCTTTGTACCTCAGAATTTGTTTTAAGACCACTACCTTCTTAGTTAACCCATTAAGACCGGCTGTAGAATCTGCAGAATGCATATTTACTAGGGCTGGGACTCGATTGAAATGTTTAATCGAATTAATCTATTGGCTTTGAAATTAATTAATCAAATTAATCGCATTTTAATCGCATTTAAATATCTGACTTGAGAACAGTAAAAAGTATTTTTTTTCACATGGATTTTGTCTAATGACAATAAATAAGCTTAATCTAAAGATATTGTTCCTTTTTAAAAGAAGAGAGAATTCTTCTCAATTTCAGCAGGCTGTTCACCATCAGGCGTAATACTGCCCTCCACTGGTGTAATCCAGAACTATTAAGCTATATTTTGTAGTGTGATTAAAATGACTTAAAAAAAATTAATCACGCTAATTTTTGTGTGATTAATTAAGTAAGGGTTAACGTTCGGCGAGAAGGTCGCTACCGTGGAATAGCAGCACGACAGAGAGAATCTTTAGACCCCGACGCGGAGCGGAGGGGTCTTGTTCTCTCTGAAGTGCTGCTATTCCAGAAAACGACCGACTCGCCGAAAGTTAACCCGCTTATTATATGGATATAAATTCACACATGGCGGGGACATTTCTTTAGGCCTATTTAATGTTAAGTCTATTATAGTTTTTAATGTCAAAAGATTGTTGCTGCGCGCAAAACAAAACAGTGCCGTTGTGGAACACCGCTAGGCAACAGCTAGGTAGCCAGGACAACAGGTGTTGTCTATCACAGCAGCTGATTAGAGTCTTGTTGAAAAGTCGCTTTAGCAGTGAAAAGTCTTGTTGCCATTGACAGCGGTCTGTTATAGACCAACCTGTCCGTTATCGAAAAATAACAGACGTGCGAACGTTGGGGAGCCCCGTTGAAATGAATGGAGCATTCGACCGACGACGTCACACCATATAATAATCAAAATTAATGCATTCGTGTCCCAGCCCTAATATTTACCTTAAACCGTGTTGACTATTCTGTCTGCCAGTTATTTTGTTTTACCTCTTTTAAGAATACTGTTAATAATGTTGAGGGAGAAGGGAAAAGTGGTAACCTGGTTACACCTCGGAACTTGTTTGTTAATCTCCCTCATCTGCCTAAATTTAACTCTTAAACCTTGTTTAAGAATATTTTTTTGTCCTTTCCTCTCCTCCCACTTCTGTAAGCTAACGAATAACAACCTCTCTCATCCCTTTATTCCCTCTTTTGCACTCCCTTATCTTTTCTGGCTATTTTTTGCTATTCCTTCTCTATTCTTTATATTTCTTGGTTTCTTGCTCTCTCTCTCTCTCTCTCTCTCTCTCTCTCTCTCTCTCTCTCTCTCTCTCTCTCTCTCTCTCTCTCTCTCTCTCTCTCTCTCTCTGTGTCTCTCTCTCTGTCTCTCTCCCTCTGTCTGTCTCTCAGCCGGTGGCTTCTCTGCAGCCCTCTCCACAGACTGTCTCCTACACCAGCCCCTCCTGTCCCCAGGTCCTCCTGCCTGTCTCTCCTCCCCAGCAGTACAACATGGTACTACTCCTTGCTTTTCTCCTCTACTCTCTAGCTCTTCTCCTTTCTTCTCTGCGCCCTTACTCTTATCCTCTCCACTTTTCCCTTCCTCTCTGTGGTCCCTTTCTGTTCTCTTCTCTTCTCTTCTCTTCTCTTCTCTTCTCTTCTCTTCTCTTCTCTTCTCTTCTCTTCTCTTCTCTTCTCTTCTCTTCTCTTCTCTTCTCTTCTGCCCCCCACCTCTCTCTTTCTCTTCTCTTCTCTTCTCTTCTGCCCCCCACCTCTCTCTTTCTCTCTTTCTCTCTCTTTCTCTCTTTCTCTCTCTTTCTCTCTTTCTCTCTCTCTCTCTCTCTCTCTCTCTCTCTCTCTCTCTCTCTCTCTCTCTCGCTCTCTCTCTCTCTCGCTCTCTCTCTCGCTCTCTCTCTCTCTCTCTCTCTCTCTCTCTCTCTCTCTCTCTCTCTCTCTCTCTCTCAGCTTGGCTTCCCATCACAAACAAGTAAAGGTAACTGGCAGTGAGATTTGGGAGGGAGGGGGCCACATTTAACACCGCTCACTCTTCATTCGCTCCCTGATGAGACTGAAATGGGCGTTTACGTAGCACAAAAGATTCAACGTCTTGTCAGCACGCCGTTGACTGCTGCTACTCGTCATGTGCAGTCTCCATTGCTCCCCGGATGAGGATGGATAGGGGCATTTTGGGTTATGCTAAAATAAGCATGAAGCTCTGTTCTGCACGCTCCTTCGTCTCCTCTCCCCCATATGCAGATCTGGATAAGATATGATCATGTCGCTCTTGTCATGTCTGTTCTCATCATCCATGGAGTGTGGTGATCAAGTATAATGTTGTAATATTGTGTGCAAGATCATGTGGAGAGTTCTGCTGCACCCCAAAATAGCAGATGTTCAAATGTCATGTTATCAATTCATGTCACCGCCAAATACCATGGCATTTTATTGGCGTGGCATATGTGACACTTTGCAAAGACAAACTTGTAAACATTGTGTCTTTTTATGTTTCACCATAAAAAGTAGATGCTCCATTAGCTGCCATGGGTATATAAACTCCAAAAACAATACAAAATATTTTCTTCTAAAACATCAAAAGACCTGTGAAATGTAGGATCGCCTAAGTACAATATTCATAAGGGTAGGAGCAGGCTTCACCCGAACAATGTTGTTATTCTTTGGGGAGTACTGACCAAAAATATGCATGCCATAACTGCAAGCAGAAGAGCGGAGCAAACTACACAACCAAACTAAAAACAGAAAGGTGCAGTTCTGTTGCAATGTCCCTCTTCTTTACCCCCCTCCTCCTCCCTTAAGGGCGACGAGCTGACCCCCCAGTTTGGCCAGATGACGTTGAGTCGCCAGGGCTCCAGCGAGAACCCCGAGGGCCCCCCCATGTACCAGGCGGCGCCCGCCGTGCTAGCCCAGCACCCGCCGCCCCAGACCAGCTACATCATGGCCGCCCCGGCCGCCCCCCAGCCCATGGCCCCTCCCTCTGGCTACCAGCCAGGCAACGCGCACCCCCACCCTCCACCGCCCCCGCCGCCACCTGCCCAGCCCGTCATGCAGGCCCCTCCGCCCCCGCAAGGGTACATGCAGGCACCGCCCCCACAGCAGGTGAGCTGTCACACCTGCATACACCACACTACACACTACACTACACACACACACACACACACACACACACACACACACACACACACACACACTCCCAGCTTGGCCAGATGACACTGTTGGATGTAGTGCACATGGTCCAAAACTGCACAAATACACACACACACACACACACACACACACACACACACACACACACACACACACACACACACACACCAACCAGCTTG
>NC_085870.1:9448508-9456008 GCF_034702125.1 Engraulis encrasicolus
TTTTTTCTTTCTTTGTGCCCCAATCAGCTGGTATGCAGACTATGATGCCCAGTCAGCAGCCAGCCTACCAGGGCATGATGAGCGTGCAGCAGCCCCAGAACCCGGGCATGATGAACTCACAGAGGACCAGCATGGGCGGCCAGATGCAAGGCCAAATGCAAGGCCAGATGCAAGGCCAGATGCAAGGCCAGATGCAAGGCCAGATGCAAGGCCAGATGCAAGGCCAGATGCAAGGCATGATGGTCCAGTACCCACCCATGCCCTCATATCAGGTGCGCTAGCCTGGGCCCGCCCTTACTTATGCTGCAACACAACATTTTGTAACCAAGATATTCTGGCCAAGATGGGCATGTCTTTACATTTCAAATTTCAACCCAAATGGGAGCCAGTAAAACAAATAGAATATTTCCCATGGCTTGAAAGGCTGCTGGGATTATGTTGAGGATGTACTAGTTCAGTCATCGGTTCTGCTCCTGGTTAAGTTAGAGGAAAGAGTGGTCTTCCAAGGTTAATAGGTTAATATCACTGGAAGAACAAGGCAAGGCAAGTTTATTTGTATAGCGCATTTCATACACAGGTGCAACTCAATGTGCTTCACAAAATTAACAAATGCAAAAAGAAAGGAAATGGGGAAGAAAGAAGGAACAAAACACAGAGAGCCTATGTTGTGCAGTATGTCTTTGGAAGCCCTGAACAGAACACAGAAAAATAATGCAATACAATGTTCATGAACTTTGAGGGGCTTCTGTGAAAATGTGGAAATATCTACTGCAATCGCAATGTTTTTTTTACAGACGGCACAAATTCATGTACAAATGTAAGCCTTTTATTTTGTACCGCTGTTATGCTATGGCTTTCAGAACTTATCAGAAAAACAATGGATAAACAAAATAGATGCCCCCTCCCTTCCCCTATAAAACTGTCTTTAAAGCTTGCAAAGGATACCACTTCACTTAAAAGGAGATTTCAATCCCTCCTCTTGGATGTTTGAGGAACACCCAGTAATATTTTCAGAATATTTTTAGACGCAAGTGAGCCGAGATTTGTTCTATTGGCTTTGCGCTTGAAGGATGGATTTTGTGTCCTTATGTATTACCTCTGATGGCGTAGTGCTAGAAGCATTCTGCCAGCCGAATTTTTTTCTGTTGCCAGGTTTCGTCCAGTTTACTAGGCCAGTGGCCCAGGCATAACTGATGTTGTGTCCTTCTGGTAGGTGCCAGTGGTCAAGGATATGCAATATGTTTCAAAGACTGGGTAGATGTTTTCACTTTCCATGATGAGTCGTTTGTTAGTCTCTTTGGATAAAACCGTCTTTTGAGCAGATGTCAAAAATCCGGTCCAGAAGTAAAGCCGCACCACAGTTTCCTTCCAACACAGTTGAGTAACTGGGCAGTCATGGGTGAGCGGTTAGGGCGTCAGACTTGCATCCCAGAGGTTGCCGGTTCGACTCCCGACCTGCCAGGTTGGTGGGGGGAGTAATCAACCAGTGCTCTCCCCATCCTCCTCCATGACTGAGGTACCCTGAGCATGGTACCGTCCCACCGCACTGCTCCCCATGGGGCGCCACTGAGGGCTGCCCCCTTGCACGGGTGAGGCATAAATGCAATTTCGTTGTGTGCAATGTGCAGTGTGCAGTGTTCACTTGTGTGCTGTGGAGTGCTGTGTCACAATGACAATGGGAGTTGGAGTTTCCCAATGGGCTTTCACTTTTTCACTTTTCTAACTGTCTGTCTACCTACAGTGCTCATTAGGATCAATGGATTCAGAGCAGGTTGCATCCCATTTGTGGAAGGATTTTTTCTATCTGAACCCGGGAATGATAACTATGCTTTTGAATGTAATGTTTTTAATTGTACTGTATTGTAGGGGTGGGTATCGCCAACCACCTCACGATACGATACGCATCCCAATATAGGGGTCACGATATGATATATTGCGATACATGTGTATCGCAGTATTGTAGACTTTGATTTTTTGTTTTTATTCGTTTTTTTAGAAAATAGATATGAAGGTCAAAATGTTATTTTTTTCTGTAGAGCAACAGTTACACTGTAGTGAATGTAAAAGACTGCCTTCACAAAACGGTAGGTCTGGCAGTTGCTGTGTAACATTCAAAATTCAATTTATGCCATTAAATGAAGTATCGATACTGACACCTCCGTTACGATACACGTCGTATCGTGAAGAGGCCCGTGACGATATATCCCGATATCGATATTTTGAACACACCCCCTACTGTATTGTAATTTAATGCTATACGTTAAACCCACGACGTCACTGTGTCCATGTTGGGAAGGGATGCCTATCCTATCCTATCGCACAGACCGCACAGTCTCTTTGTGTATAGTTTCCATGGTAACACAGTCATGGCTCTAAAGTCTCTAAAATGGCAGCGCAAAACTACAGTGACGTCACGTGATTCTAACGAATATATGAATCTGGCCCAGTGGTGTAGTCTACGTAAAACGCGGGTATACGGAGTATACCCACTTCTAAATTTCAGGGATTTCAGTATACCCACTTAAAATTGATTGGTCCATTGTTTTGAATGTCACAAATATATGCAGTATACCCACTTCAAAAAAATCTCAAATATACAGTATACCCACCATAAAAAAGTAGACTACACCACTGATCTGGCCGCTGTTGTGCCCGCCGCCAGGTGCCAGTGGCCAACGAGAGCCAGCCGGTGGTGCAGCAGCAGTACCAGCAGCAGGCGGTGTAGCATTTAAAATTCAATTTATGCTATTAAATTAAGTATTGATACTGACACCTCCGTTACGATACACGTATCGTGAAGAGGCCCGTGACGATATATACCGATATCGATATTTTGAACACACCCCTACTGAAGGGGCGCTGCCAGAAATGTTGGGCAGCATGAAAGATGCTAATTTTGGGGCCCCTTAAGGGCCCCTGTCAGTGCTTGGGCCCTTAGAATCTGTACCACTTCCCCCCCCAGCGGCTCCCATGCCCTACTGTATTGTAATTTAATGCATGAATGTGGCGTTGTGCCCGCCGCCAGGTGCCCGTGGCCAACGAGAGCCAGCCGGTGGTGCAGCAGCAGTACCAGCAGCAGGCGGTGATGGTGCCCGCCAGCCAGTCGGTGCAGGGGGCGCCCATGCCAGGCACGCCCATGCCAGTCTACTACAGCGTGCTCACGCCCACTCAACAGAACAGCACAAGGTCAGACCTGCTGTCACCAACACGCACACGCACGCACGCACGCACGCACACACACAGACACACACACACACACACACACACACACACACACACACACACACACACTTAAACTGAACTGCACAAGAACACAGACACACACACACACACACACACACACACACACACACAAACACGCAAGCATTTACACGTGCAGTAACTGCGCGTGCACACACACACACACACACACGCACACACACACACACACACACACACACACACACACACACACACACACACGCACACTTAAATTGTACTGTGCAAGAACACAAACACAGACACACACACAGGGACACAAACATTTACCCTTACCCGCATGCGCACGCACGCACACGCAGACACACACACACATACATACACACACACAGTCTCACACTTAAACCACACTATGTTGGTCACTACTGATCTTGGCCAGGATTTGTTCAATGCCAGGCAACATGTCTGGGTAAGTCCAAACCACATACATTTAGACACGGATGCTGTCAGATCTCATATCACACATGCTGTCTATTTATACTATATATAAACACGTTTGAAGAATTGCTTTTCACAACTGTGTGTGTGTGTGTGTGTGTGTGTGTGTGTGTGTGTGTGTGTCCGTGTGTCCGTGTGTGTCCGTGTGTGTGTGTGTGTGTGTGTGTGTGTGTGTGTGTGTGTGTGTGTGTGTGTGTGTGCGCGTGCGTCCGTCCTGTCCGTGTCTGTCCTTGTGTGTTGCAGTCCATCAGTGGGCTACCTACAGCCCAGCTCTGAGCAGTACCAGATCACGCAGTCCCCCTCGCCCTGCAACCCACCGCAGATACAGCAGCAATATTCAGGTGAAATGTCTGCCGATGTTGTCCGATACACCAAATAATATTGCACCTCCATAGCATTCATGTATACATTTCTTTTTTTATTTCTTCACCTGTCAAGGGCCAGTAACACACTGTAGTTACAATGTCTTTGAAATTCTGTCCAAAATGGTGTATGGTAACTACAGTCCCAGGAAAAAGTTTGTACACCCTTTGAAATGTCTTACATTTTTGTCAATTGTTTTTGGTCAGGGCTTTGACTGGACTATTCCAGAATGTGAATTTCATTGTTATGAAGCCATTCTAAAGTCGATTTGCTTCTAAAATATGGGTTGTTGTCCCATTTCCCAGTGCAAATAAATCAAAGAGAGCATTAACAGTGTTGCAGACCTCTCTTATTTACTTCAATAAAAATATGATAACATGTAAATGTTTGGGTGGAATTAGTTAAAGCAGACGCTGATTGTTCCTTCCTATGATTTCCGGGAAGATCAGACCATGTTTGAGGACCAATTTTGACAAAAATGTAAGAAATTTCAAAGGGTGTACAAACTTTTTCCTGGGACTGTATTTCCATCTAATAATTTTGTCATTTCATTACTGCACACAAGAATAGAATAGTTTTGTAAAAACAAACAAGAAGGTATGGAGTTTCTTAATGACTATCCATTCCGTCTTTCAATACCTCTCCCTCTCTCTCTCTCTCTCTCTCTCTCTCTCTCTCTTTCTCTTTCTCTTTCTTTCTTCCTTCCTTTCTTTCTTTCTTTCTTTCTTTCTTTCTTTCTTTCTTTCTTTCTTTCTTTCTTTCTTTCTTTCTTTCTTTCTTTTCTTTCTTTCTCTCTTTCCTTCTTTNTCTCTCTCTCTCTCTCTCTCTCTCCCTCTCCCTCTCCCTCTCCCCCTCTCTCTCTCTCTCTCTCTCTCTCTCTCTCTCTCTCTCTCTCTCTCTCTCTGTGTTTCCTCCTTCAGGTGTGCCGCCTCCTGGTCCCGGGGTGATGGTGATGCAGTTGAGTGTCCCCAACGGGCCGCAGCCGGCCCAGAACCCGCCCATGGTCCAGTGGAACCCCTGCAAGTACTACAGCCTGGAGCAAAGGCCAAGCAAACCGGGGGAGCTCTACAAACCGGACTCCAATCCCCAGGTGATGAACACACACTCACACACACATGCACTACACTACACTAAAAGTCAGATTCCAGGCCCCAGGTAAAAACATACACACAAAAAGTGTAACGTGCGTGCTCATCCCAGAAAAAATAATAAAACAGAAAAAAGAGAAGGAATATTCACACACACCACAAAAAGCTGCCTTGTCTTTTTTTTATTTGAAAAAAATAAAATAGCACAACATTGCAGGGTTGTTGACATGTAAAATGAGGCATAGAGAACTTTGGTAGTCCACCGTTTGATTAGAAACGGCAGCGTTCTTACAGGGTGTCGCAAACGCAGATATAGCCAAGTCCTGAGTTGGTTTAGAAAAAGAGATATGTCCAGTGTGTCTACTCACTACTTTTCCGGGTGGTACTGCACTCTAGGGGCGCCAACGAGTGAATTCAGACTCCATTCCAATTAATGGGCTGCACTCTGTCCACAGCGCCCTCTAGGTAAACTGCAGGCATGGATTGATACACTGGACATATCTCTTTTGCTAAACCAACTCAGGATATATCTGACTCAGGACTTTGGCTATATCTGCGTTTGCGACACCCTGTAAGAACGCTGCTGTTTCTAATCAAACGGTGGACTACCAAAGTTCTCTATGCCTCATTTTACATGTCAACAACCCTGCAACCGTACAGAATGAAGTTTTGGGCAACTTTGAGCCTCGTAAATGGGTGGAAAGTAGAGATTTATAACGATGGCTAGACAGGTGCCGGTCCATCACAGCAGAAGCTAAATTTCACCTAGCTCTGAAATTTTTGACTAACGCTCGGACTTCGGAATGCAGGGGACCTTTGAAGGCGATGTATGAGGCAAAAGTTAGGGCTCATCATCACGTTTTAACACAACGTAAGCCATTTCACACCGGATTACCCCTTTAAACAGACAAGGGGAGCTTTTTGTGGTGTGTGTATATTCCTTCTCTTTTTTCCCCAGAAGCATACACACATACTACACTACACTATACTAGAAGTGTGATTCTAGACCCTAGACCCCCGGTAAACACATACACACGCACTTTGAATGCTAGACACTTCTAGAGCGATTGATTAAAGCACTGTTCAGTAGCAAGTAGAGGCATTTCAAAAAGGTGTGCAGGCATGAAAATCCCTCACCTTTCGGCGAATTTCGCCGTTTTGAAATCAAAATGGGTCATTTCTGTGAATCGTGTAGATCCGAGGAGAAAATGAAAGGGGGGGGGGGGGGGGGGGGGGGTGTCGAGCGAGGAGAAAAGTGTAGCGCCAAGTTACTGTATCATTGTGTAGCGCTCTACCGCAGAAAACTTTCCACAACTGACAATGACGTTTGACCAATCACAGCATTTGTTGCTGTCGGCACAGCCAATAACGTGAACGAGCTCAATCTAAGTCCCGCCCTTCATACTTATCTTTGAAAGCGTGAAAGGTGAAGCTTTGGTCTGCGGGGCTGGCGTGGTTGTATCAAATATCTTTCTTTTTAGTTCTAGAACATCTCTGATTATAAGAAAATGTCCAAACGATCTGTCACAGATAGTCTACACGTTTCCCGTGAAAAAGTACGTGAAAAAGTATTTATTCTCAAAATAGCTCCCTTAATGAAAGCTTGGGTAGGTTTACGGCACGTTTTCCTGACGGCTATTTTAACGGGTCTGAACGGAATGGCGAAATAGTATGCGCTACGGCCGGGGAAGAAGCGCATATCTACGCGAGGCATCCAACCTGCTTCGAATGCTGCGGCTTCTTACAGCACGCACGAGAGAGAGGGAGAGGGAGAAAGAGCGAAGCCTAACTTAGTCAATCGTTTGACACGGGACAAATTGTTTTAGGAATCATGCCAAGTTTTTTGTAATCCCTTGGTAGCCTACATCTAAATTACATATTAAAAATCTAGTGGAACACGGTCAAACTGTTTTTTTTTCACGGTCAAAGTTGGAGCTTTCCTATTATTTTTTTTATAGGGAAACAGATATACTAGGTGAATGGACAAAAATTTCAGTAGTTTATCCAAACTGTGTCAAAGATTTTTTGTATTACAAGTTGTCTGAAATATGATGATTAACTGTTCAAACGAGATCACAACCAGGCAAGCGTTGAGGGGACATTGGATAGTGTTGAGAGGAGGGGGTGCTTAGTTGCCATTGGGGGGCATTAGTCTATTTTATTTTTAAGGGGGGCATTGGCAGGGTTTTGATGAGGTCAAGGGGGAATTTATTTTTTAAAAAGCCTGAGAACCAAAACCCATTCTATCTATCTGTCTGTCTGTCTGTCTGTCTGTCTGTCTGTCTGTCTGTCTGTCTGCCTATCTGCCCCCCTCATCAGACATGACAGCATGACAATCATGAAGTAACGAAGA
>NC_085870.1:9461008-9476008 GCF_034702125.1 Engraulis encrasicolus
CAGCGATCTCCTTAACCTAGACCTACAGACATGTGTTAGGGCTTGCTCGAAAGCTGAGATTCGTAGCTTTTTACATTTTTTTACGGAACGTTTGTATGTTCTTTCAATCCACAGTTATTTAACCTTAAGCGGCCGCTACTTCAAGTAAACAATGGCGTTATTCTCCAGCCGGATAGAGAGGAAATCTTTTTTGTCGCTGCTCTTTGTTCCCTCGAATTAAACCGACGGTCTAAATAGGCTATATTTGTACGTCCCCAACACAAGACCAGTTCTTTCTAAGTTAGCTCTCTTCATGGAAAAACATGTTTCCAAGGAGTCAGAGACATCTTCCTGAAGACGCGAAACGGGAAGTGGAGGAGCGTGGTCAGTTTGTGACACTTGTGATTGGCTGAAATGGCCGCGTGCTTAAACACACATTTGATGGCTCTGACAGTCAGACTTCAGGAACCGAAACGTGGAACCGACAGACAAGGCACGTTTCAATGCCAAGTAGAACCTTAGCTTTTAATTCGGTTCCATCAAAGAATTGAATTTCGGTACCCAGTCCTACACACACACACACACACACACACACACACACACACACACACACACACACACACACACACACACACACACACACACACACCCTTATCCAGCTTTCCACTTCCCCTCCCACACACACACGTACGTACACACACACCCACACCGGCACGCACACCTTCTGACCTGGTGAGACACTAACCCACTGCCCCTGATCCCGGCACACGTGTTGACACAATTGACATACTTGTAATGGAGGTGGCCTTTCTTGTTCCACCTCCTGTCCTCTCTCTCTCTCTCTCTCTCTCTCTCTCTCTCTCTCTCTCTCTCTCTCTCTCTCTCTCTCTCTCTCTCTCTCTCTCTCTCTCTCTCTCTCTCTGCTCCACCTTCTCTCCTCTCAACTCTTCTAAGCCTCTTTCCTGGCCTTTGGTTGGAGGCTTGGCACCACGTGAGCTTCCTCTATAACTAAGCAAAGCCTCCCTCCAGACAAATATACACACACCTTGGCTCTTAATAGCCTCCTCCCTGGCCTCACCTGTATACTTAGAATATTGGATTAGATTGTGCCCACTCTCTCTCTCACTCTCTCTCTGTGTCTATTTCTCAATGTCTATCTATCTATCTCTGTCTAGCTATCCCTCCGTCTTTCTCTCTCGCTCTCTCTCACTCTTTCTCTACCAAGCCATTTCTCTATGTCTACCTATCTTTCCATCTTTCTCCCTCGCTTCGCAGTTCTATACGTTTTTTGTAACACAGTTGCTATTCTCTCATACCCACCCACACACTCACTATGTCACTCACGCATACACGCATATACACACATATACTGTGTGTGCTGCTAATCTGTGCGTTATTTGCGTCTGAATATGTAAGGGTAGAGGATTACCTGATGGCCGATGGGGCTGACCCCTTGTGTTGAGGACACTACTGAATACATACCGCTTTCCCCTCCAGCCGGCCCTCATCACTTAAACATGAGCGATAGTATTCAACAATTATGTTCACAACCACTATTCTCCAAACTACATGTCTGCAGTATATATCCTCGCACGTACGCACGTACACACAGGCGCGCGTGCACACACACACACACACACACACACACACACACACACACACACACACACACACAAGCGTGCATACACGGGTACACACACGCGCGCTACACACCGTTACCTCTTAAACATCTGCATATGTACACATAGACACCTGGTACATACATACCTCTGTACATACCCACCCCTCTCTGTCTCTTTCTTTTTCTGTCTCTCTCTTACACTCTCTCTATCTCTATCTCTCTATCTCTATCTCTCTATCTCTCTCTCTCTCTCTCTCTCTCTCTCTCGCACGCGCACACACACACACACACACACACACACACACACACACACACACACACACACACACACACACACACACTACACTAACACTGTACTTCTCCAGCTTTGGGTTTATGCAAATTGCCCTCCTTCCCTGCCACCGTTTCTCCTCTTCTCCTCTCCTGCCAACAC
This sequence comes from Engraulis encrasicolus, assembly GCF_034702125.1. NCBI lineage: Eukaryota > Metazoa > Chordata > Actinopteri > Clupeiformes > Engraulidae > Engraulis > Engraulis encrasicolus. The sequence goes on from NC_085870.1 coordinate 9,463,042, forward strand.
TGAAGCAGCCTCTCTGCCATTATAGTGAAGTCACTTCACCCATATAAAGTATATATAGGCAATTACAAAGACTATATATACTCAACCAGAATACCCAACTCATACCTCTTTATGTGTGGGTGGGTGTGCGTGCGTGCGTGTGCATGCCTGTGTGTGCGCATGTGTTTGACTGTGCCTGTGTGTATGCGTGTGTGTATGCGTGTGTGTATGCGTGTGTGTGTTCGTGTGTGCGCGCGTGTGCGCGCGTGCGTGTGTGTGTGTGTGTGTGTGTGTGTGTGTGTGTGTGCGCGCGTGCGTGTGTGCGTGCGTGTGTGTGTGTGTGTGCGTGCGTGCCTATGCATGTGTGCACGTGTGCGTATGCCTGCCTGTGTGTGCATATGCGCAGGCGATGGGCGCTACTCTCTGCTGGGGCAGCCTCTGCAGTACAGCCTGTGCCCCCCGCCCCTCATGCACAACCAGTCCTCCTACAGTTCCCATCAGGTCAGTAATCTCCCACCCCCCCTCTCATTCACTCCCTCATTATCTCCCAGTCACACCCTCATTCTCTCTCATTCACTCCCTCATTATCTCCCAGTCACACCCTCATTCTCATTCTCACTCATTCACCTACGCAGTTCACCCATTGGTTGCACGGCGCACGCTCATTCATTCGATCCACTCAATACTTACTTCTTACTCCATCTCTCACCCCCTCCCCCCTTCTGACTCGTTCACTCACATACCTACGGTCGTGTTGTCATTCGCTCGTTAGTCGTAATTCAGTCTCCGCTCCATAACGTTAGCTAAACTCACTCACCGCCTCACTGGCCCACTCACTCATTCAGTCATGCCCTCGTTATCACTCAAATCACTTGCTGTGCGTGTACACCCAAAGTGACCAGAGTGACGGAAGTCGTTATTTCTCTATGGAGGGTCGACTGAGCGAACTGCAAACTGAGAGATCAAAGCAAATTCGCCAGGGGCCAAGCGACCTGGGGTGACCAGAGCGAATTTCAGCTATTAAAAGTCAGGTAATATGATGGTAGTGAGCTATGATGCGATTGGAATGTTCATATCTTTTAACGTTAACAAGCCAAAGCCGTTCCGTGAGGAGCTACATCAAGCATGTCAAAACAGGTCCAAATGGGTCCAAACTGAATACAGCGTATTCATGGCTGAACTTCTGCAACAACCTCGGCTACTCTGCTCCCTTAGTCGTTTTTGGTGTACACACAAAGTCATTCATTCACTCACCCGTCAATGGAGTACACTCACCTTCTAATTCGCTCACTAAATCATTCACTCTCTCACTCTCTCATTCACTTACTACACACTCTCATTCACTCAATAATGGCTCAAACACACCAGAAGTGACAAAAGCGACACCGACGGCGGAAGGAATTGACTTTGTATGGAGTCACTGGGTTTGGGATTTGCGCATCAGTTAGTAGTTAGTAGTAGCGAATATGTGAGCTAGTAAGCTTTGTTGCGGTTTGACAATGGTCGCTGCATTAGGTCGTACTCATGTCGCTCTTGCGCTCTTATGAAGTAGGGCTGCACGATTATGGAAAAAAATCATAGTCATGATTATTTGGGTCAAAATCATAATCACGATTATTGATTTTTGCTGTGTTTTTAAAAAATTATAACAACATCAAATATAACCAAGACTGAATTATATACGGGATGAGCAAAATAAAATGAATTGTAATAATTATGTAAAACGCAATAGCATGAAACTTAGGTGAACAGATTTCTGGACAGAATCACCAGCCTATCAGTATGTTTTGGCTTGAAGGAGGCTCTCGAAGGTCACTATTGCCACAATTAAATCCCAATTGAAATCACGATTTCGATATCACGATTTCGATATCACGATTATATCACGATTTTCGATTTGTGCACTATGAAGGCAGTCCAGCGGCTCTTTGTAGCTTTGGTCTCTTCTGCTGTGTTCACAGGGTTGCACCTCACGGTCATTGGCTCACTCCCTCATTCACCCTCTTCCCTCATACACCCTGTCATTCATTGACTCATTCACCCCCACCACATTGCCATTGATTCCCTCACCCTTAAGCTACGTACACACACGTCGCTGCTATTTACTAGCTTCTCGCTTGCTCTCCTACTCGCCACTCTCTCATGGAACGTTCGCTGAAAGTTCTCGCGGCTTTAACTGCCAGTGTACAGGCGAGAAGTACCGAACTCTGCATTCCAATTGGTTACTCGCTTACTCACCTCGCTCGAAGTTAATATATTTTCAACTCGGGATCCGCCCACATCGCATTGCTTGTACAGTACTTGCCTATTCGCCTGCTCGTCTTGCTGGAACACATTGACATTCTATTGACTTCATTGGCTGGGCGAGTAACTAGCAGCGACGTGTGTGAACCTAGCTTTATGAGTCTCTCTCTCTCTCTCTGTCTGTCTGTCTCTCTCTCCTCTCTCTCTCTCTCTCTCTCTCTCTCTCTCTCTCTCTCTCTCTCTCTCTCTCTCTCTCTCTCTCTCTCCACAATGATTCCTCTATTGTCCTGTGTGGAGGATTCCTCCATTGTCCTGCCCTGCTCTGTCAGAGGTCCCTCTGCAGTCATCGTGGTTCCTGCTTGTGTGCAGTCTGGCAGTCTGGTCTGGTCTCTGCCCAGTCTCTCGTGCAGGCCCTGTCTGATCCATCCCTTGTCAGCCCCCTCCTTTCTCCTCTCCTCTCCTCCTCCTCTCCTCTTCCTCTCCTCCCCCCTCCCCTCCCCTCCTCCTCTCCTCCTCCTCCTCCTCCTCCTCCTCTCCTCTCCCCTCCTCCCATCCTCCCCTCCTCCTCTCCTTCCCCCCTCCCCTCCTCCTCTCCTCTTCTCCCCCCCTCCCCTCCTCTCCTCTCCTCTCCTCTCCTCCTCTCCTCTTCTCCCCCCTCTTACTCTCCTCCTCCTCCTCTCCATCCTCCAGCCTCTCTCTGTCTCGGAGGGGGGATGACTCATCAGTGCTCTCTGTCTTGCGCACACACAAAACACAAACACACAAAAAAAACCCTCCACCTTGTGCCTCATCACTCATGGCTCATTGTCCGCCTTTGTGTCCCTTTCTGTGTGTGTGTCTGTGTGTGTGTGTGTGTCTGTGTCTGTCTGCTGTCTGCAAACGTCTCCCCTCCTTACACACGCACATACACTCAGTCACATTTACACAGCCGCACACACTCGATTGCAAGCCCACACATTTATGCACCGCATGCACATGCGCGCACGCACAAACACACACACACACACACTCTCTCACTCTCTCTCAGTCCCACACAGGGATATGCTGTATACACACACTCATTGTATGCCTCCATCAGTGTCTCATCTCTCTCTGTTGTGGATAAAAAGTGTGTGCGTGTGTGCGTGTGTGTGTGTGTGTGTCTGTGTGTGTGTGTGTGTGTGTGTGTGTGTGTGTGTGTGTGTGTGTGTGTGTGTGTGTGTGTGTGTGTGTGTGTGTGTGTGTGTGTGTGTGTGTGTGTGTGTGTGTGTGTGTGTGTGTGTGTGTGTGTGTGTGTGTGTGTGTGTGTGTGTGTGCGTGCGCGTGTGTGCGCGTGCGCGCGCGCCTGGCAGCTACATTATCGATACAACTACAGTGTGTGTGAGCACATCTGTGTGTCTGACCATTCACTGCTGTTAGTTGAAATATTTGTATGTCGATACGACTACTGTGTGTGTGTGTGTCTGCCACATTATCGATACAGCTACTGTGTGTGTGGATCGGGGGATCCAGATCGGGGGGGTATCTGCCTGTTCCCTCACTACAGCTACACGGTGTACGTTTAGTGTCTCTACAAGTCTGATGCTAATGTTTTGGTGCGTCTGTCTGTCTGTCTTTCTGTCTGTCGGTCTGTCGGTCTGTCTGTCTGTCGGTCTGTCTATGATGGTCTTTTGTTCCTGTTGCTAGTGTTGTTCCTGACTTGCGTGTTTTTGTGTTTCTGTATCGTAGGGCCAAGGGGTCATGAAGCAGCACGGAGCACGCGGCAAAAGACAGACCCTCAAGTCTGCTTCCACAGACCTGGGTACCACTGACGCAGGTGAGGACCCCTATGGTCGTATTAGGGCTGGGCAACGTTATTTTATTTTATTAATTTCTAAAATATTTTTATTTTATTTATTATTTATTTTATTTATTATTTATTATTATTTATTTTTTGGGGGGATGGGGTTCGCGCGCTATGCGATTAATCGCGATTAATCACAGAAAGTCATTGAGTTAATGCGATTAAAGATTTTCATGTTTGCCCACCCCTAGGTCGTATACACCCACACACTTGTGCAACTTAAAAGTTGCAATGTCTCACTCTCTCACACACACATTTGTATCTGCATCTTTGTGAGGACCTTCCATTGACTCCCATCATAACAAAACTAGTCAATGCTAAAAATCGTGCTCTAGCCAAAACAATCCCTAACCTGTCAGTAAGCAAATGTTTTTGCACTTTTAGTTTTTTCACCAACAACAATTCAATGTATTCAATATGGCTGGGAAAAGAGGGATATTCGCCATCCCATTATTACCCATGGACCGTTAACTAAGGTCTGAGTCATATATGATCTTTGGTAACGCTTTATAATAAGGTTCTTCTAATAAGTGTTTATAGTCACTAGTAAGTAGGTAGTAATACCCTTACAAGTGCCCAATAACATGCGTATTAATTTTGTTAACATCTTATAAACTGCTTATTATGTGTTTATAGTGGTCTTATTATTTACATCGGTACACATATCCATCTTGATATGCTGACTAATACTAGATATGGAGGCGTCGCGAAAAAAACTAACTTTTCAAGATGGCTGCCATGTGTACCGATTTTCATGCTTTTACTCAAATAAAGTTACTCATCAGATGTTAACAACGTTAATAAGCATGTTAACAACGTTAATAAGCATGTTAACATAGTTAATAAGCATGTTAACAAAGTTAATAAGCATGTTATTGGGCACTTGTAAGGGTATTACTACCTGCTTACTAGTGACTATAAACGCTTATTGAATAGTGGATCCTTACTACTCAAATCGTGAGTCACTCATCATTCTGTATTAACACATTCACTACCAAGGCACGTAAAAATAAGTTTGCCTCCCATGCGTTGGCTCCCAAACCGTAAAATTACGTTTTTACATTTTTTTTATTGGATTCTGAATCTACACATTCTAATGCACATTCTGTGTGATTTTCGTAATAATGTGATGAACAGAACTGACATAGATCATGAAAACACCTACAAAGTCAAAACTCCTACAAAGTCAGGATATGGATATTTCATAATCTGTGCATTTTATTACACACAGTATTTGAGTTTTATTATAGCCAGTCAAACCACTTCCTGATCAAGTCAAGTCATGTCTGGAGTTACTTCCTGGGCTGGAGAATCAAAACATACTTGCCTTGCTAGCTAGCCCATCAGGATAGGTGTAAAATGGAAGGTTGTAATGAAAAACAGCATGCAACACAGCAGGAAGTAACTTACTTTTGGGTGAGTACTTTGGCACGTCTACTTTTATCTACAGAACGAAAACTGCCAGTCAAGTGACATTAGCCAGCTAGCATTTCAGATGCTCTGAACTGCCTGACCAGGTGATTTTTGCACCAAAATAGTTTACTTGGAAGCTACTGGAGTTGTTCTTTGGGCGTGAAAATGCATTTAGACCCGCAATTTAAACTCGGAGAGTCAGAGCGCACCCGTGACAAAAAAGGCTTTATCTCAGTTCGAATGTTCAAAATCGCTATTTTTACCTAAACCAGTGCGCGCTTAATGTGAAATAACTTCGGAATGGAACAAGCTAGAAACAAACCGTGACAATATACAGACAGCTGAGTCTTTGGGCTTTCGACTGACATGTGTCTGTGGGTTGAAGACAAAATATTCGGTGGGTGTTCAAAAAATGACATAAAATGATGAAATTGGCTGGGAGTCTACAGTTGAATTCCAAAAAACGGCTGGTATTGAATGTGTTAACCACTAATGGAGTAGACATTACTGTATGCATGAGTCATATGTTAATTCACTCTCCCTCTCTCTCTCTCTCTCTCTCTCTCTCTCTCTCTCTCCCCCTCCATCCCTCTACCCCATCTCTCCTCCTCAGTGGTGAGCCGGGTGCTGGAGGTGACAGACCTCCCCGAGGGGATCACGCGCCCAGAGGCAGAGAAGCTCTTCAACCAGCTCTCCCTGTGTGGCGCCAAGATCCAGTGGCTCAAGGAGCCCCACCACCACCACACAGCTGCAGCCGCCCAGCACCCACACCAACACCACCACCACCACCAGCAGCACCCACATCAACTTCAGCATCAGCACCACCAGCACCATCAGCGAGGTGCTCCAGCGCCAGGCCAGCCCTGTGCCGCCGCCGCCGGTCTTGGCCCGGGCCTGGGTCCCACCACTCCCGGTCCCGGTACCAGCGTCTGCCCCTCGGGGCCCGGTTCGAGCTGCGTCGGAGTTGTCAAGGGGGACGCTGCTGCTGCTGCTGGTGGTGGTGGTGGTTGTGGTGGTGGTGGTGGTGGAGGAGATCCGGCTCACCTCTACACGGTGGTGGCCGTGTTCCCCAGCACCATGGCGGCCCAGAGTGCTTCCTTCAAACTCAACAACAGCGGAGGCAGCCTGTTCAAGCTACGCGCCGCCAAAAAGAACTATGACCTGCGCGTGCTGGAGCGAGCCAGCTCCCAGTAAAAAAAAGACCAAGAGAGAGAGATTGAGAGAGTGATTGACGCAGAGAGAGAGAGAGAGAGAGAGAGAGAGAGAGAGAGAGAGAGAGAGAAAGAGAGAGAGGGGTGTGGAGAGAAGGAGAGTGACTTGAGAAAGAGGGATTTAAAAACAGGACAAAATGGACAATTGATTGTTGTTCTTTTAAGGAAAAGGAAATGGGAGAAGAGGAGCCCAAAGGAATGAACTGATGTTGATGTTTTGCGACAAAAGCCCATCAAAATTTTTATGTTTAGAGTTTTTCATTTTTTTGTTTGTTTGTTTTGTTTTTTCCGTTTGTTCCATTTTTTGAATCGTTACCTGAAGAGCACACAAGACACGTGAGCATGTGTATCTCTGTTGCCATGTATATGACGTGTACAATAACACACACACACACACACACACACACACACACACACACACACACACACACACACACACACACACACACACATTCACAGGCCTACACACAGTTACACGCATTTCAAAGGTCACAACGCATACCAGCATACAGATGCACACTGCACACACACACACACATACACACACACACACACACACACACACACGGGGACACACACACACACACACGCACACGGACACTCACACATACACGGACACACACACACACACACGGACATAGACACACGTACATCCACAGAATGGGGCAATAGGGTCCTGTAGCACACATTATGGACACTGCACAGCAGACCCTCAGCCAATCCTCTTTTCCGCCACACCTCCTCTCCTTTCTTTTCTTTTCTTATCTTATCTTCTCTACTATACTCTTCCTCTTTTCCCCTCAAACCTCCTTCTCTCCTCTCTTTTCTTATCTTATCTTATCTTCTCTTCCCCTCTCCTCTTTTCCCCTCAAACCTCCTTCTCTCCTCTTTTTTCTTATCTTATCTTATATTCTCTTCCCCTCTCCTCTTTTCCCCTCAAACCTCCTTCTCTCCTCTCTTTTCTTATCTTATCTTATCTTATATTCTCTTCCCCTCTCCTCTTTTCCCCACAAACCTCCTTCTCTCCTCTCTTTTCTTTTCTTATCTTCTGTCCACTACACTCTTCCCCGTTCCTCCTCTTTTCTTCACACCTCTTCTCTCTTCTCCACACCTCTTAAATCCCGGCAACGTTCTTCTCCTCCTTCACTCCTCCGCTCCTCACACCTCTTCTTTACACAGCTTCTCTTCTCTACTTCTCTATACTCCTTACCTTCCCCACGCCTCTCTTCACCTTCACTAAACTCCTCCCCTCCCCTCCCTCTCTTTTCCACTCCCCTCTTCTCTTCCCGTCTCTGGGCCAAGTCCTCATTTTGTCGCTGGCTCTTGGCTACTCTCTCTGTCCCCTTTCCCTCCTCTCCTCCACACAAAGACCTACTCTATCATTTTACTGTCAATGCCCTTGTTCCGTCCTCCTTTCTTCTCCTCTCCGCTCCTCTCTCTCTCTCTCTCTCTCTCTCTCTCTCTCTCTTTCTTTCTCTCTCTCTCTCTTTCTTTCTCTCTCTCTCTCTCTCTCTCTCTCTCTCTCTCTCTCTCTCTCTCTCTCTCTCTCCCCCTCCCTGCATCTATATCTCTTGCGGGTCACTGTCACACGCTTTCTCTTTTGCTCTCTTGTTTTTCTTCATGCTTTCAGAGCTCTCTGGTCTCTCTCTCTCTCTCTCTCTCTCTCTCTCTCTCTCTCTCTCTCTCTCTCTCTCTCTCTCTCTCTCTCTCTCTCTCTCTGTTTGCCTTACTGCTGTTGTGGGTTTCTGTATTGCGCTGTTTTGTTTTATTTTTTTTCTCCTCAGAAAAAAATATTGTTCTTTTTTTTTTTTGGTTCGATATATTTATATAAGTGATGTATGGATTACAAAAATTCTATATAGATATAAATATATATATATAAATATACAGTGATTTCTTTTTTTCAGTGGATAAGTTAAAAGAAATTCCTTTTTATTCAGCCTCCCCTCCCCAACCCTCGTCCTGTTCCCTCTCCCTCCCCTCCCCCCCTTACCTACCCCCTTCCGGCCCCTCTCTGCATTGTGTTTGCATTCTCCGGTGACCGCCGTGCAGGACGTATCAGAGGAAAGTATTTAAAAAGTGCACAATGATTGCAAAATGTCTACTGTAAATTCCATTTAACCTGTTAACTTTTTGTTTGTTTTTAAAAATATAAAAAGACAAGACAAGATTGTAGTGTCTGCCGTTTTCATTCACTTTGTATGTGTGTGTGCGCCCGTGTGTGTGTGTGCGTACAGTATGTGTGTACCGTCTAGTGAATGTGTGTGTGAGCATGGGCAGTTGGGTAAGGTATGGGCAGAAGACAGAGGGGGGGGGGGGGGGGGTGGTGGGTGGGTGGGTGTAGTTGGGGGGGGGGGGGGGAGGTGTTGGGGGATTTAGGGGTGCTTTTGGTGTCCATCTCCCCCCCCACACACCCTAAATTCCATCGGACTTCAGCTGTCCCATTCAGTCTAGGACACAGACATGCACGCGCCTACGCAGGCATGCAGACACACGCACCCATTCACACACAAACACGCGCACACATGCACCCGCACACACACGCACCCACAGACACACACACACACACACGCAACCACACATAAACACACACACCCACACACACACGCGCGCACACACACACACAAACATGCGCACACACGCACCCACGCGCGCACACACACACACACACACGCACCCACACACACACACACACACACACACACACACAGACTTACACACAAGGCCGTGCGTACACACACGCGCACACACACACAAACACGCGCACACACACACACATACGCACCTCCCCACACACACACACACACACACACTTACACACAAGGCCGTGCGTGCATGTTTTAGGGGTGGGTCCCAGCCTGGGCTCCCACCTGTTGGCGCAGCCCCTTTTTGGAAAGTCCTCCAACGCTGGGGACCAAACAAAGACCCAACATATGTTGCACCGTGTCTCTGCTCAGGCTGAGTGACTTGGACCACAGACTCAACACACAAACAACCATTGACTGACCCTGAAGAGAAAACGCTCGCCTACAGCTCACGACACAAAACACTGCGTGGTTGAGGCAGGTAAGTCCCGAGCTTCTGTGACCTTCGATGTTACTTAGGTGCTGTGACTTCTGGCAAGCTCTTGGGCATCTGTGATGTCACATCCTGTGCATTCTGTATACGTGTATGTTTTAACTGATGCCTGGCCTATGTGGCCCAGCACACTGATTTGTAGCCACTTTGACAACTTCAAAAAAGTTCAATCTGTGCTCCAGGACGATATGGGTCCCTGTGGTTGTTTCTTACAGTACCACAGTCCTTTGCGTCTTCTTGCCTTTCTCCAACACCACTCCCCCTCCAGCCATCCATCCATCCCCCCTAAAAAATGCTCCTGTTTTAAAACTCCCAGCCCAGGATCAAATTGCCGCCCAAGAATAGCCTGGTCATTTTCGCCAGGCTGGCTGTGGCTGTGTCCGTCTCTGTGACCGCAGGAGCCCCATTGTCAGCCGGCGTGGGCGGGCGGGTAGACTGGTGAGCGCGCGGGCATGTTGAGGACACTGTGCACTCTGAAGCGGGCAGCCATGCTGAGACGCTTGCAGCTCCACAGGGGAGCGAGGCAGAGCGGCTGATGATTGGACCCAATTTAAAAGGCTGCGTTTTGGGGCCCAATTATCTCTGACTCATATCTTGCCTTGTTTCTTTTCTTTTTTTCTTTTGGTTGTCATCACCATGTTGTATTTTAAAATGGGCCAATTTTTTGAGACGGTGAACATGAATGCTTACTGTACTATACATGTTGTAGCTGTTTTGTTTTGATCGCCCACCACCATGTTGGACTAAAATGCTCTACTTTTCAAACTGAACAGTTCTTGCAGTACATATGTGCGTTTTATGTGAATCATTGGTTTGGCTCCATTTTCCCTTTTTTTCCTTTATCATGCTTTGGGTGATTACATATAATCCACGTCATTCGTTTTAAATAAGTATGCCCAGCACATGGTGCTGTTCTTTTAAGTGGTGACTGACAATGACATGAATCACAATGAAACAGTGGATATAAATATCATATAATTATAGCATCTCCTGTTTTCTGGGTTGCTCTCTACAGCTCTCCAGTGCCCCCTGCTGCTCCTGATAGGCACTGCCGGTGCAGTGTGCTCCAGTACCCTGTAACACAATGGCCCAATATGACACGTAAGTGTTTACAAGCAATACAACTGTGCACAAGAGCAACCATAGTGTAAATTATGTAATTGTGTCCATGTTTCTACTGTATCATATGCACACTTGCACTCTGACTCTCACATACATAAATGTGTGTTATCTATGTGACCCTGGTTCGTCATATGAAATCTTGAGAACCTTGAACATAGTCAGGATTGAGCATGATGCTGGTTCTAATGTCCAGTGATAATGTTGCAATTGGTTGGTAAAATGGCTTAATGTAGCCTGTTTCTTCCTCGTGATCAGAACATCAACAGAATGTTTCTTCTCTTCTCTTATTTGAAGTTAATTAAAATTGAAATCAATCAATTCGTAGAGGGCCCTTTCGCTCACACATATCCGGAGTACATGTAAGGATAGATCATTCTCCAAAGAGAAGAGAAATGTACAGTGTGTGTTCTTTTACCTGAAAGGTTACAAGGCACTGACTGCCAAGTTAACCTCTTCTACTGCAACAGTGGTTAGGTTTTCTTGTAGACTTCTGTTTTAAAATGATGTCAGATATTGGCAGTGAGGAAACTGGGAATACAGGCCAATGCCATTTTGACATGGATACGAGCCAGGAAAGCTTGTGATTGGTCTTAATTGTATACTTCTACTTGCACACTTAATAAACTAGTGGTTCCACTAAACCCAATTGACCTGGATGAGACTTCCTAATTAAAACCAGCTAGTTAATTGGATGGCTGGAAGGAAATGTTGTGACTGATTCTTAGCAGTGTTCTCTATAGCAGGTGTCAGGAAATACTCTTAACAAGCCTGATTAAGGACATCAATGAGTAATTAATTAAGCTCTAATAAAAAATATATGAGTTTCATGTATAGATTCATATATTTTAAATTCAAATTGGAAGTGTTCATTTGATTGAGCATACTTCATCATGATGGACCGGAGGTGTTACATGCATCTAGAGGAAATGAATCAACTCAGACCTGGTGCTCTTGATGAAAGAAAAAAAGATTGTCCGCCATGTCTGTGAATCTGTCTGGCTTTAACAACTTAAATTACTTTGAAAGCAGTGACATATAGTTACCTCCCTGAAGTATTATCTTGATTATTTGTTATCAATAAGACTGACAGGGAAAGACATGCTATAATTAACTAGCTTTTAAAAGAGGACAGCTGGAAACATGTCACATGCCTTCCTTGACATGTTTTTTTTTCCCTGTTAGCTACTGAAAAGTCATTACTTTATTATTATGCTTTATAACTGCACAAATACACCTAGCGCGACGCGATTGAAGCGACAGAGAATCGCTTCTGTGCAGCAAGAGCGATACGAGCGATTGAAGCGACTACAGTATGTGTATGTCCGTTACAAGCAGAAGGCAAAGCATTCAAACATTCCCATTGGCTGGTTGCCGAACCGCGTCATAGAAAGTTGAAAGGATTTCAAAGGATTTGAACATAGCAACCTAATTTTGCTATGTGCCACCACAACTTTATTGGTTTAAAAGGTGGCTCATTGGATGCCCTGTGTATTACAGACTGGACGACAAGGACTCACTGGATTTCCATGACAACCCACCGGCCCCTGACAATGTGGTGAAGGAGGAAGACAACACGGTGAGGAAGGGAGTGAGAGGTGGTGAGGGGTTGGTGGTGGGGTTGGTGGGGTCAGGACAAACCTAACCAGGCAGAGACAAAATGTTTAACTTCCCACAATTCTCAGTGCAGCGCACCGCAGCACATCATATATACTGTACAGTAGTGTTTACCAACCTTTTTTGTCCTGCGTACCCCCTAAGCCATGTTGTCATATGAAGAGTACCCCCCTCATGCATGATGTATATCTGTTCTGCTATCCCAAAGTGGCTACACTCCATGTATTTGTTATTATTACATTTCTCCACGTACCCCCTGAGGTGTGGTCACGTACCCCTAGTGCAGTGATTCTCAAAGTGTGGTCCGGGGACTACTAGTGGTCCGCGACAGAGTTCAGGTGGTCCACGAGGGGATTTCTACTTTTCCAAGATAAGCTAGCAGTAGGCTATATTTGTAACATTTTCATGTTTTCAACACAATACGACAGGCTTATGATGTGAATAAAAAGTAAGTGATCTGCATAAAAATTAGCAGTGTCAAATT
>NC_085870.1:9481008-9493508 GCF_034702125.1 Engraulis encrasicolus
CTCCTGTCCTGTCCTGTCCACTCCCCTCCTCTCTTCTTTTCTCCTCTCCTCTCCTCTTCTCTTCTTTTCTCTCCCATCCTCTCCTCTCCTCTCCTTCCCTCTCCCATCCTCTCCTCTCCTCTCCTTCCCTCTCCCCTCACCTGTGCTTAATTACCTGCTTTAAGCACTAGGCTATTTAACACCGCCATGGTCACTGATGGGCATCTGCTTTGTCTTGCTGCTGGTTGGTTGGCTGCCATCTTCACACTGAACCCGAAAGGCTGGGTTGACTTGTCTTTCACTGACTTTTACCTGCTGGAGGCGTTTAAGGGGTTGGCGCTACGGCACATTGCGCAAAAGGACCCGCGGCTCACCTCGTGCCAGAGTGTGTTGGGTTGTTTATGGGTTGCCCCTGCTATGCTAACTGCTTGCCAAGCTCCCCACGGTGGCGTCTTTTCTGCCTTCACGTCATGTGCTTTGGTCAGCCACCTCTGGGTTTCTATTTGCAAATCCATCCCTGTGAATGGAACAGGGCATGGAAATTATTACACTGTCTAACGTGCACACACACACACACACACACACACACACACGCACACACACACACACACACACACGCCGTGAATTGCTATGAGATGTTGTGTATGAAAATAGTATCAGATAATGTCACTTCCCCCGTTTACCATTCACACTTTCATGTTTACTACCACGTGCATCTGTCCAACTCCATGGCAGAAGCTGACCTTTCAATACGATATCACTTTCAACCTTTCTCATTTCATGTTACGTTGGACACTGCCAACGCACACCAAGTCAGTGTACTTGTAATGTAGTCCTCAACTCGAAAAAACAAGAGCATAATACATGTATGTCATACTTCATCAATTGAGTGAGTCTACATCAACATCAACATCAGCATCAACCTTTCAGCAACCCAAGCGCTGCTTATTCATAAAATTACATTTGACAGACACTTTTATCCATAGCGAGGACATAATCAACAGCTTTGAATGCAGAATATGTAGGGAGTGTCCACAGTGCAAAATATATTCGTAGTCCCCTTCTACTCCTCTTGTCATCTCAACAATTCTTTTCGTTTTAATTTATATTTACGTGTTTCAGAGGCTAAAACATTTGCAAACAAATGCAACTAAAAGAAAAAGTGTTAAGAGTGTGATCTATCTCTCTTTCACATACTTATTCATTAGAGACGCACCACGGAAGAGTGCGATATAGTAGCCCACCTAAATAATGGGCTCGGTCGTGACGACGCAGTAAGATTTTTGCTGGGCAGTGGGCATGCGCACTTTGCCAGTAAGATGCAGAATTTTCTAACCAGAATGCATGAAACTGGCAAAGGGCGCATGCCCACTGCCTAGCAAAAATCTTACTGCTTCGTCACGAACGAGCCTAATGACTTGTCTTGCCATGCCATGTGCCATCCCATCCCTGCAGGTGTACTTCATCTATGATGAGGAGGTGGAGGAGGAGGAGAAGGAGGAACCCCCTCCCCCCGAGCCAGTCAAGCCCGTCAACGACAAGCCACACAAGTTCAAGGACCACTACTGCAAGAAGCCCAAGTTCTGTGACGTCTGTGCTCGCATGATAGTCCGTAAGTTGAATGCCTGCTGTTGAAAGCCTCTGGTAACACAATTGAGGCAGTCAATGCACAGATGGCCTATATTGGGGACCTAAAAGAGCTATATTAGAGATCAGTGTTTCCGCCTTTTTCTGTCTTTCTTCCTTTCTATCTTTCTGTCTTTCTCATTCTTTTTTCCTCTGTTTCTTTGCCTGCATCTTTGAGTATGAGTTTCTACATACAGTACAAAATAAGGTATCCAGTCAGATTATTGGGGATGGGGATGTGGATTTCATTTTCATTAGTCATGTTTCAGTGATGAGTCTGCCTGTGCTCATTCGTACAGTATGTTTGCTCAATTGTTGTTGTTTGTCAGGTGTAAGTGCTGTACCCAATATCAACAGCAATATCATTTACATTTCTATCATAGTACAATCTGCTTCACACATTGTCTTGTAAGTTATATGTACAATCCCATCCTGTCACATCTGGCTTTATCTCTGTTTTTTCTTTCATCTCGGCAGTCAATAACAAATTTGCGCTGAGATGCAAAAACTGCAAGACCAACATCCACCATCAGTGTCAGTCTTATGTGGAATTTCAGCGGTGCTTCGGAAAAATAGTAAGGCTCGTTAAAGGAGCATGCACTTGTGGATAATGCAGTATAATTTCATGCATTCAGGCCACATGTGCCTCAGAAATATATATTCTCTTCTCTTCTCTTCTCTTCTCTTCTCTTCTCTTCTCTTCTCTTCTCTTCTCTACCTTCCTTCCTTCTCTTCTCTTCTCTTCTCTTCTCTTCTCTTCTCTTCTCTTTTTTCTCTTCTCTTCTCTTCTCTTCTCTTCTCTTCTCTTCTCTTCTCTTCTCTTCTCTTCTCTTCTCTTCTCTTCTCTTCTCTTCTCTACCTTCCTTCTCTTCTCTTCTCTTCTCTTCTCTTCTCTTTTTTCTCTTCTCTTTTTTCTCTTCTCTTCTCTTCTCTTCTCTTCTCTTCTCTTCTCTTCTCTTCTCTTCTCTTCTCTTCTCTTCTCTTCTCTTCTCTTCTCTTCTCTTCTCTTCTCTCTTCTCTTCTCTTCTCTTCTCGTCTCTTCTCTTTCCTTCTATTCTCTTCTCCTCACCTCTTCTCTTCTCTTCTCTTCTCTTCTCTTCTCTTCTCTTCTCTTCTCTTCTCTTCTCTTCTCTTCTCTTCTCTTCTCTTCTCTTCTCTTCTCTTCTCGTCTCTCCCATCCTTCCCTCCCTCCTTCCTTCCATCCTTCCTTCTCTCCCTCCCTGATGTTCCTATCAGCCTCCGGGCTTCAGGCGAGCGTACAGCTCTCCTCTCTACAGCAGTCAGCAGAACGCCACCGTCAGCCAGCTGCTTCCCTTCTGTGAGTCTACAACACATGTGCACACATACAGTAGACACACATACACACACAGTAGACATATATATATACACACACACACACACACACACACACACACACACACACACACACACACACACACACACACACACACACACACACACACACACACACATATGCAAACACACGGTCATGCAGATACACGCTCAGGCACACATCCGCTCATACACAGATACGCTCATGCACACATACACTCGCCCGCACACAAATGGAGTATGTGAATATTCAAATGCAAATCTTTTCAAGGCCAATTTGAGGAGGATGCCTAAGTCTCTGTCTCTGCCAAACAGCAATTTCAATATTGCTATCAAGTAAATACAAACAAACCCAATATAACTTAATTGGTATGTTTTGTTTTTGTTTTTGTTTATCAAAATGAATAAAACTTGTTTCAGTAAATCACAACAAAATTTCTTTGTGATTTTTTTGCATCTGAGAATACTGTATGTACTGTATGTGAACATATGATTTCACAGTCACACAAAGTCGGTAACACTGATATAGAATGGAACATGGTATGCTTCTCCCTCTATTGTGAAGCTTCAACCATATGAACATACAGTAATAAGCTATGCAAACATAAATAATGCCTGGAGCAAATCAAGTAAATATCACATACACTATGTAGACACAACTTAAGAAATTACTGGAATGCATAAAAGTGCAATGAAATGCTTCCATGTTGTGTGCATTAAGATGAGAAGAAAAACTAATGTTGCTTTAAATGTTATAATACAGTACACAGCAATTTAATACAATTTGACAATGTGATAGTATGTGGTCTCCGATGTTTCTGTATGTTGAATGTTTGTTCATGTAATCTTTCAGCCCAGTCCAACCGCTCTGACCCCGTGTTCGAGACCCTGCGTGTGGGAGTTATCATGGCCAATAAGGAGCGCAAGAAAGGCTCTGAGGACAAGAACAGGGTGAGACTACTTAACCCATTTTGTCCTAAGCCCTTTTTGGAAAGAGTGCCCCCTCCCTATTAAAAATAAATATCTCACTCTCCGAAGCACATACAGACATAAAATAGGTTACATTTACAATCTAGAACCTTCATTTTGCATTTTCATTCAGCTCTAACATGCCCACATTTTTAATAAAACAGCTCAAATCTCAAGAACTCGAATGCAGTGTATATGTCGCTCCAGGACACAATGGGTTAATATTGTATTGTATTGGATCGAGCATCTGGTTTTTTTTTTGTATTTTTTCAAGATCAGTGGTAAGGTTATTTATTACTTATTCACTTTATTGTTACAGATTCATCACTAGTTCAACCCTGTTACTCATCAATCTTAAATGTTCAGTTGTTACCTATAACTTCATCTTACTGGTTCATCATCTGTTATTGATCCTGTCTTGCACTTTAATGTCTGTCTCAATGACGTCTATGGTCTGTCTGTTAATGTCAGTACCGTGTATGTCTATGTCTATGTCCTGGCATGGGATAGTGAGAGAAACGTGATTTCAATTTCCTTGTATGACCTGTACATATGAAGAAACTGACGATAAAAGCTGACTTGACTTGATTTAACTTGACTTGACTTGAAAAGTCACTCGGGACCCCCAGAAAGCTCTCTATACAAATGTGACGGAGGTCATCTTGCACCTGTTCACCCCCCTCGGGGATCGAACGGGCGACCTCGTCAACTACAACAGTTCGGCAATGGGAGACACAGTACGATACCGCTGGGCCAAGAGACTAGTCTCTCGGCCCAACGGCACGAGACTGTATGAAGCTATCGGAGGGAGGTTTACCAACGTTCTACGCCAACTCTGTGCTAGTTAGCCTCCGTTACACTCTCCCCCCTTAAACCTCACTCCCATCCCGGGTCAGCGGCACCACTGTGACGGAGGTCATCTTGCACCTGTTCACCCCCCTCGGGATCGAACGTGCGACCTCGTCAACTACAACGGTTCGGCAATGGGAGACACAGTACGATACCGCTGGGCCAAGAGACTAGTCTCTCGGCCCAACGGCACGAGACTGTATGAAGCTATCGGAGGGAGGTTTACCAACGTTCTACGCCAACTCTGTGCTAGTTAGCCTCCGTTACACAAACACCAAAAGATCTTAAGAGAACTCTAAATAAACTCAAACTAAATAAGTAAAAACAATGGAAATTTTTGAAAACTTAGAAAGATTGACAAATGTTGTTTATTGCTGTCAGAGTAAACAATTACTTTATGATTCTGTGCTACAGCTCATGTTGTTGTATGATCCTCTCATACTATGACATTTCATGGCCCTTGTAATGGCTGAATGGAGAAGGCGGTTGTAGTAATTGTTCTTGTGTATCACCTCCAGATGATGATGATGATGATGGAGGAAGAGGACTCCCAGCCCAAAGAGGACGAGGAAGGAGAGGGAGGTGTGTGTGTACACATGTTTGTGCATGCCGTGCGCGTGTGCATGCGATTGCATGTGTGCATGTGTGTGCATACCAGTCCATGTCTTGTATTCAACTACTGTGCACTGTCCAAACTGAACCGAGGGGCACATACAGGTATTTTAAGTTGTGCCCAGACAAAATACATGTAAGCTATTCTATACTCGTACTTAAATGGTGCATACTACTCAAGTTCTTCTCAGTCTCAGACTTCTTCTGAGTTATCATAGTGACACACTGCGCACAATGTTTGCGCCTCACCTGTTTGCATCTCACCCGTGCAAGGGAGAAGCCTAACAAACACGCAGGGGGAAGGCACCAGGCTCTGGGTACCACCATCATGGAAGTCTCTTCATGCTCACCCCACTTGGCTGGACATAGGCGTGCATAGATAAGAATGAGGTGGTGCTAAAGCACCTGCCCTTTTGCACTACTGAACAAAAATGCCCTTTTTGAAAGTTTGTTAAGATTTTTTTTTCACAATGTACTGTGGTCCATGTTGACATGATCATCTAGAAATACTTCACGATTACAGAAGTGTAAATGCAATATAATATAGCTCCAGAATGCCTGTGCATGCCACTGTGTCTTGCAGTGTTTTGAATTGAACAGCACACCCTTCACTCCTAAACCACTTGTCCTTACCCCTTTCCTTTCCTTTTGTTTTTCTACAAGTTGTGACCTTCATAAGGCGTCCCCATCTCTCATGTCCTTGTCTGCTAACCGCTCCCTTCAGATGGCTTGTGGAATCCGTAAAAAGGCTTTCAGACAATTTGAGTTGATAATGGAATTACAGGATCGAATAAAATTGAATTAAATTGAAATTAACATTATGTGGATCGAAGGAGATCAGACCCAGTGTAGTTTGGCACAGTGCCATCTGGGATAAACAACGAAATGAAAATCTTGTACATCAGTGTGATGAAACGAAGCGAATATTGAACACGCATGACCTTCTCTGCCTGCCCATGGTGGTTTTGGTTGGTTCGTTTGGAGATGTTTCCTAACAGGTGTGGGTTTCATTTGGTCCCCTCACAGCGAATCAGGAAGGAGACAAGAAAGGTGACAAAGCTGCAGCCGATGACAAGGTGAGATGATGGTCATGATTATATTTGAAGTTCCGTAACACTTTATTTTAGTGTTACATCTATTAGCACTAATACATACACTGTTAATGTCTGTATAAGAAACTTGTAAGGCATGTAGGTAAGCAAAATCAAACATTTGTCAGATCCTTACTAAGGTTATATTGGTAATAAATCCCCTAATTGTGCATGAACAAGATATTTGCGAAGACATGCCTAACATGTTTGATTTTGCTTAGTACATGCCTTACAAGTATACAGTATACAGGCATTCACATTGTATGTATTAGTGTTAATAGATGTAACACTAAAATAAAGTGTTACCTGAAGTTCAATATAGTTTTTTAAGGCAAATCAAGGCAAAGCAATTTTACATTTGTAGCGCATTTCCTACAGGTGTGTCCATGATGGAGAGAAAAAACTGCCACGGGTGGGTGTGCGGTGGTAGGGGGGGGGTTCGGGGGGAGATTAGTCAGATTCAGTGAGCTAATCTCTATCATGTGTGTGTGTGTGTGATGGAGTGAGGCGAGGGGTATGCCATCTAGATGGCATCCTGGACAACTGCCCTTTGTGCCTGAGTCCAAGTCCGCCCCTGTTTAAGCTTGTCGTTGTCTCTGAAATGGTGGCTCAATGAGCTAAGACAACATACCATTACGGCGGCGACCCAGGTTCGATTCCCACCTGAGGTCCTTTGCTGATCCAACCCCCCCCTCTCCCCACTCATTTTCTGTCTCTCTATGCCGTCCTGTCTGTTTAATAAAGGTGCTCGAAAAAGCCTCAACAGAGAGAGTAGAGAGAGAGAGGTTCCATTGGCTCATTGTTTCCGGGTTCTGTTATTGCAAGGGGGAGGGGGGGAATCCCCCTTTAGGCAGACCTAAGGACTGTTCTATTCAATGCTAGGAGTATTATGACACGCCCCTTTAGACAGACCGGAACCTGGTCATGTTAGGTGCCCATAGCAACCTATTACATTGGCATATCTCTATATACTTAAAGAATCTCTGGCCTCAAAAAATATCTGTTAAAAAAGCTCGTCCTTGTCTCTGCTCTCTGCTAGAGCAAGAAGCCCCAGCCGGGTAAGCTGGGGGTGTTCAGCCAGACACACTACTACCTGGCGCTGTACCGATTCAAAGCCGTGGAGAAGGACGACCTGGACCTGCAGTGAGTCGCCTCACACAAGACACCTGTTGCTGCATGCCTGTAAAGCCACTCGCCCAGACAGTCACACCTCTGATGAGTGAAACCTTGTCTTTTATTTTCTTTACTTCTCTTCACTGTACTTTTTTCTCTTTTCTTTTCTTTTTTTCTCTTCTCTTCTCTTTTCTTCTCTTCTCTTCTCTTCTCTTCTGCTTCTTTCCTGTATCTTCTTGTCTCATCTTCATTTGATTTAAATTGCTGCGAGTGTGTGTGTGTGTGTGTGTGTGTGTGTGTGTGCGCGCGCGCGTGCACGCGCATGTGTGTGCATCTCTCTTTCCATGCCATTGTGCACATATCTACTAATTTGATCTCTCCTCTCCGTTATTCTTCCCTTCTCTGTCCCCTCCCCTCTGCAGCTTCAGTACAGCCTAGTTCTGTGCACAGAAAAACATATCCATACAGAAGGACAGAGAGTTGGAGATAGAGAAAGCAGGAGATAGAGAGAGCAAGAGAGAGAGGGATAGATAGAAGTTTTAAATAGCTGAACTTCTAAGATGGCACTGCTCTATGATGTGCTCTGTATTATTGTCTGCTTAAAAGGCTTCTGTGTGACTACAGCCGTACTGAATATATTGCACTGTATGCTGTGTGTGTTACAGTCCAGGTGATCGCATCACTGTGATTGATGACTCCAACGAGGAGTGGTGGAGAGTGAGTATCAAGCACGCACGCACGCACACAGGCACGCACGCACGCGCGCAAGCACGCACACGCACAGGCACAGGCACAGGCACACGCACACGCACACGCACACACACACACACACACACACACACACACACACACACACACACACACACACACACACACACACACACACACACACACACACACACACACACACACACACACACACTGGCATATGTGCTTATTCACATATACAGACAGGCATGCAAAACATGGATGCACGCAGACACATGCACACAACCACATGTGTAACCGATGCCAACCCATAGAGTTCATCAGTAGAACATTACAGTATAAACCTCCCTCCAGAAGCCTCATACAGTATCGTGCTGTGCCTCCCATGACTTAACTGGAGCATTGAATGGTAGGTCGCCAATTCGAACCCTGTGTGGCGACCGTGGCCTAGTGGTTAGAGATAGGGCTGGGCGATATGGGAAAAAACCTATATCACGATATGGATTACTTTATATCACGATATATATCACGATATAGCACAATTACATACGTTTTCAGTTATTCTCTTTATTTGCTCTTTATTTTTTCATGTCGCAAAACAACCTTTCTTTAAAATGGATCTTTTTATTGTTATTTTTACAGTTACATGAACTTATAGTGTGTATTGTGACAACATGAAATGTAATTAAGTGATATTCAATCGTATAAAACTGATAAAATTACTATCACACGATATCAACGATATAGGAGAAAGGTCACGATATAGGCCTACACTTTTTATATCACGATAACGATTTATATTGTCATATTGCCCAACCCTAGTTAGAGAGTTGGTCTTTCAATCTAGGGGGTTGCAGGTTTGAATCCCCCCTATGTAATGTAATGTAATGTAATGTGTGGCGAACTGCTGCAGATGACCTCAGTTACACTGCGACCTACCAGTCAATGCTCCAGTTCAGGCATGGCAGAGCACCAATAATACCACACCAAACTCTGCTAGTCTGCATCTGTGAGACATGCACACTTGCTCTTCTAAAGCTGCAAGCAACTCTG
Source organism: Engraulis encrasicolus (assembly GCF_034702125.1). Classification (NCBI taxonomy): domain Eukaryota; kingdom Metazoa; phylum Chordata; class Actinopteri; order Clupeiformes; family Engraulidae; genus Engraulis; species Engraulis encrasicolus. The sequence goes on from NC_085870.1 coordinate 9,490,341, forward strand.
AGTTTACATGATTAACAACAATCTCTGTTGCTGCAATTATCACCACATAAAGTATAAGATTTGAGTGGATTACTCAGCTGTGTATTTGTAAACCACATGACTTGACATCATCAATAAAAAAACGTCGCCTCATTCTAGGGGAAGATTGGAGAGAGGTCAGGCTTCCTGCCGGCCAACTACATCATCCGAGTGCGCTCTGGAGAGAGGGTCTACAAAGTCACCCGCTCATTTGTGGGCAACAGAGAGATGGGCCAGATCACCCTGAAGAAAGACCAGGTCAGCTACACTGGACACATCTTCCTACCTTCCATACCCTACTTGTGTTATTTACTCCCAGCGTTGGGCAGTAATGCATTACAAAAGTAATTAATTACTGTGATGCATTACTTTTCACTGTAATGCAGTAACGTAAGGCATTACAGGGCAAAAATCTGTAATATTTACTTAGTTACAATGCTAAATAACTTAAGTGATGGTTCGGAGTAGATTCACCCTAATGCCATTTGAACCGTGACATCCATCCAGTAGTCCACCCTTAGTTTTTTCTGGCTTGGGTGAACATTAGCGGAGTTACTTATGGTTATTTCGAATAATTTGCATTCACAGTACCTCCAAACTTAAACCCCACAAAAATTACATGTCATGACACCAAACTTCTACAGTAGTACAAATATGGTCACTACTCACAAAACGAAGCATTTAGAAGTTTGGAAATAGTCCAGGAGTTTATTATTATCCACACAAGCCGAATATATTCTGTCTTTCTAAAGCTGCGCCGTCGTTACTTCGGTAAGCCCGTAAAAGGGTCATTTCACGTGAAATCAGACACTTTGGGACCCGACCGACCCGGATTTCAATCATACTTGGTGTGCCTTTTTAGTAGCAAGGTAGCACCCCAGAACTGCATTGGTTTGAATCTGATACTGATATTAAGGGAGAAACAGACTAGGAAAGGTTCACATGTGAGGGTAGGACACTATACATTCAGCCTTGAATATATCAGTCAGTGTTAGTCACAAAAAGATGCCTGTGGTGTTGTTTGAAAGCTCTTTTCTGGCTCTACATATTACACAATCAGCTTGGAATACAACAACTCTCAGAATATGAATTATGATAAATTGAAAAATTAAAAATGTAATATCTAAAAAAGCTACATTTTAAAATGGCTAGTTCCTTGTTCAAACGTAGCCGGTGTTCTGTCGAGATGTGTTGCCTCGTCGAGATGAGCGACCGGTCTAAATGAGCGACCTCGTCTAAATGAGCGACCTTGACTTTCCGCGGAAGGCGTTTCAATCGGTCCACGTAGGACTGTTTTAATAACCACTTTGTTTATTTCACGGACAGGGGTGTGCAATCGTTCACGGAGTTTAATAAGAACATGCGGCTGCTGACAACAGTGAGCCTCTCGTTTGAGCAAGTTAAGAAACGTGCCATATGAAAGAGACTGAGTTGAGTTTGCGCAAATACTGGAGAAAGTGTTTGGGATCAGGGCCTGGCTACGGCTTGTTTAATGCAGTCATTGCTGTTGGTTTGGTTTCAATGCGACGTGGGCTCGCAAGGCAAATTGCTACATGAAATCATGTGGGGATAAACAAGCGCGGTTTAGATATTCCCAGATAGCAGATAACGTATTGTGGCTTTGTTTTGGCAGATGTCTGTCTTTTAATGACCGGAATCATATTTTCATAACATCCCCACCAGTGCATTTCTTTACCATGTTGAGGCAGTTTACAATGCAGTCGATTCAAATTCTTGAGTGAAAAGGGTGGAGGGTCATTTTGACAGCTCAATCAGGTGGCGATTTTTTCCATTTTGCAATGAGAACGCCTCCTCTTCTGATCGATGTTGCAATGTTCGAGGCTGAGTGTGTGAGCGATTACGGTTAGGCAACAAAGTAGCAAATGTACGAGGCCACGCTATTTCGCAGATTTTCCAATGATCTGCTGGATGATCCACGCTATTTCCCGTTTCCCCCCCAGGGGATATACCGGTATCGTAACTTTCAGTCCATGACAGTCGGTGGACAGGCTGTAAGCTAACTAGTTTTAGACTATGGATGACTGGTGGTAACCTCAGGAGGACATAGGCTACAGTTTGAGTCACTAAAGTTGACAGTCTCAGGGGATCCTATCGTAACTTGCGCTACAGTTTGAGTCACTAAAGTTGACAGTAGGGGATCCTATCGTAACTTGCGGTCTCACAATTCGATGGGCAATCACCCGCGAAAACCACCGCGAGGGTGTGCGCATGCGTGCGCATGCTCAGTAGTGAAGAGAATCACATCTCGATGGGTCGCTCATTTAGACAGGACACCGGCAATGTCATGAGCAACACCTCAAATGCTGGTGTTTGGTTCGTTATTCATTTCAGAGAGAATTTGACTCACAAATATGGCATCATACAGACCACTTACTAATAATATGGTAATACCATAGTAGCATCACATGACAAAACAAAAACGGTCAGTGTCCATGGTCCCAGGTTTCAGAAACTAAGGCAGATGTCCATTTATACACACCAAATGATGATATGTGAATGTTTGAACATTCCTTCTCTGTGTACCTGTGCCATCCTCCATTTACCGTACTTTAAAGAGATAATCAATGGCTACACTCTCATTTTGTACTCTACCAGTGCATTTGAAGCAGCAGCTGTGTCTTTTGTAGATAATGTATAAGTACGTCCCGTTGCAGTTACAGGTTCCACTACCAGTAGCACATCCTGATGATCCATGACAAGTCTATCTGGTCTGAAGGGAAAAGTGAAGGATGGAGATGGTCCATGAGGATGCAGGAAGTTCAGTTTCACCTCTCCAGTGCTCGGCATACATTCCTCAACACATGCTAGCCACCAGTTGCCATCATATACAGCTACAACATACCCTTTGATGCTTGAAAATGTAACACATTCCTTTACTGAGCTCACTCTTTCAACTCTGCCTTCTCTGAATGCTGAAAATGGCCTAACTTCCACTGTGTCCATTGATAAAAGGGAAGAAGCTGTGTAGTTTTTGAGTACCTGGAATAGTTCTTGCTGTCTGTTGTGGCAAACTGGCAATGGATGTTCTTGACATTGTCCTTGACTGACTCCCTTGAATCAGGAATGTTTTTAGTGGTAGAAGATTTTGCAGAAAACTACAGTTTTGTAATTCAAGATGCTATTCAATCA
>NC_085870.1:9498508-9503508 GCF_034702125.1 Engraulis encrasicolus
AAACCTCAGTCATTCAAACTCAGTTGAATCGTCTCGTGGACCTGCGAGGAGTTGGAGTTGGAGGGTGTGGGTGCGTGGGTGGGTGGGTGGGTGGGGGGGGGGTGGTTGGCACCATATGGGCAATTATGGGTTGAGAGTCAGGTTAGAATGCCAAGAGACCCATCACAACAGCAGTCACCTCCGCAAATCCTCAGTTCAAATTTACTAAATAGCTTAATTAGCTAATGCAGGAAAGCTGCAATTCACCAGTCCCAATCACAATTTATTTTCTCTCTGCTGCAGTCTTCATCTGAAGTATAGCCGACAGCCCAGGAGTCTGAGTCTGTCCTCCTCGGCATCTGGACGAGTTAAAACGTCTGACCTTGTTCAACCTCTGACGTGCTCTGAGTGAGGGTGAGGGACTGACCTTTGGCCCACATAAGAGACATTTTTGTCAAAAGCCTGTGTTTTATAGTTTCTCACAGCTGAAACTTCTGCAAGCTTTCTCAAATATGTGTTCACAAAATACCCCAACAGGATCGATGGAAAAGCTACTTCAAATCTGACTGAGACAGGCAGACATCTATCGACTCCTCTCAAAAGTGGAGGTGTGGATGTATGATTTCTTCTGACCTGGCCATCAGTCTTAAAATGATGAGAGCACTTTGTTGTGTTTTTTTTCACCCTTCTTTTTGCCCATCCCCATTTTCAGCTTGCGAGCCTAACTACACACAATCGCAACACAACCTTTAGTTTGCTAAGCAGCGCCATTTTCACTTGCACCTCTCACATGTGTGTTTGCAGGGCGGCAGATGGGGGGGGGGGGGGGGGGGTGGTGACGACAAAGGGGTCAGTTATCCTGGGCAGGGGCCCAGACTATACAAAGGAGTGTGCGAACCTTTTTTCAAAAAATGTGTGTCCGTGCGTCCGTGCGTGCATAAGGGGGTGGCTTTCAGATTACTTTGTCCTGGGCCCGGCGAAAGCTGTCAGCGCCCATGTCTGTTCACATCGATGTTCAGCCCAGCCTGCGATAATAACGCCCGCGGACCGGGCCGGGCCGGGCCAAGAGATGTCTAATGGACCAGCCACAGAAATCACATTATAGATCCAGAGCATCGCACAGGGTGCAGAGCATTTAAAAGAACATCCGTCTACAGTTTTAGACTTTGAAGAAATACTGCAAATGCATTTGGAAAAAAAGAAAAATCTAATGGAATAAAGGTATATTACCGTTGGGCAGAGTGGTGAGGCAGGTATTGATTTTAGCACAAATGTTTCAGAAGCATACTTCCTCGTTTCTAACGCCACATCCCTTTCTAAAAACCCCACAGAAACAAGACTTAAACCGGTGAATGTTTTTTTTCCATCATTAGATTTTTTTCTCATTAGATATCTATGACACTTGTGTCTTTCCATAGATTTAGAGAGAGAGAGAGAGAGAGAGAGAGAGAGAGAGAGAGAGAGAGAGTGAGAGTACTCCTTCTAGGAATACATATGGTTTATATCCCACTTTACTATGTTGCTTTTTATGACGGTGAAATCCAAACACAACCAAAATCTTTGTGTGTATTATCATTATCATTATCCAAACTCCTCTCCTTGACTTGTGCTTGTGACCTCACGCCTCACTGATTACTTGACTTTTCCCCATTCAACATTCCAACAGCCAGGGCCGGATTAATGCACAGACTAGATATGGCAGCAGCCTAGGGGCCCCCACCTGCCAGGGGGCCCCTGATTGGCCAAAAGTTGAAAAAAGTGGCAGAATTGTGACAATATTGAAAAATGTAGGGCCTGTCTGTTGTGTTCAGTACAGTTGGTAGATATGATATCTTTAATTCCTAGCTCGTAATTATGAGACTGTCAATGTAAATTTAGGGGCTAGGGGCCCCAGTGCATCTTAATTCAGCCCTGCCAACTGCAAATGATGAAATGAACTCTGAATTGTGGTTTTGTCAGAAATTGAATTAAACTTCTATCATCAATGACATCTTGCAACGTCATAACAAGGCCACAAGCACAAGGGAGGATGGGACTTTGGATAATGATAGTAGGCTACCTTTTGAGTCTCTTTCCCTGCTCCTCTCTTTTTTCTCCATGTTCTTTTTTTCTTTTTGCGTGTGTGTGTGTGTGTGCGTGTGTGTGTGTGTGTGTGTGTGTGTGTGTGTGTGTGTGTGTGTGTGTGTGTGTGTGTGTGTGTGTGTGCGTGCGTGCGTGCGTGCGTGCGTGCGTGCGTGCGTGCGTGCGTGCGTGCGTGCGTGCGTGTGGGAGGGAGGGTTGTACACAATTCTGAATTGAATTGAGAATGACCCCAGAATTCTTATTCAATTCTTTAATTTCAATATAGATTTGAATTGAAGTTCAAAATGGGAAGTGGAATTGCGATTCAAATTCAAATTGCAGGAAGAATTGGAATTCCATGAAGTTCAAAGAAGGTCAAAGTAATGACATATTAGGAACACTAGATGGTGCTGCAGATTAACTAGTATGTGTCTATTCACAGTACTGTGGACTTTATTCACTTTATTGCTTTTATCGTCCTGCACCTGACCCATTGGCTGGGATGTGCACACATCTACTCCTCTGATCACATCTATTCCTAGCACTCCCAGTTGAGTGGTAAAAGTAAATACACTTAGAAAGCAATGGGCTGCTTTCTGGCATGCATCACTTTGACTGTTGGGGGATATTGTTAGTTAAATCTTATAAGCAATCATTTTGGTTTTATTTTATTTTATTTTTATTTTGTTGTTTTTGTTTTATTGTATTATTTTTGAAATATAAATCCACATTTTGAATTGTGGTTCAGTATTTTCCGTTTGTTTGTTTTTTATACACAGTGATATTGGATCTTTGGTTTCTAATATGTGTTGCCAGGTATGTGGTGCCCATCCCTGTGATGTAAAACATTTTTGAAGATGAAAACATGTAGCCTATCAAAATCTCACTGACAATGTGGTTAGAATGATTTTCTTTGTATTGCAATGAGTTTCCTGAAATTCAAATTCATTTCAATTCAACATCCTGTGGGGGTGGAGTCAATTCAAATTCAAGCTCAATTCCACTTCCTAAACTGAATTAGATTCAGAACTTTGCACAAGCCTAGTGTGCGTGCGTGCACGGTGCGTGCATGTGTGAGTGTGTTTGTGTGCATGCGTGTGTGTGTCGTATAGATATGCATGTGTGTTTTCCTTTCCCACTTGATATGAGTGTGTCCCTCTCCATCTCTGAGAATGGATGAGGATGTGTGTGTGCAGATGTGTGTGTGTGTGTGCAGCAGGGATGGAATAAGCACCCGTCCACCTGCCAATGACGGGTAATTTTCAGTGGTGACTGGTACATTTTTCAACCCACCAGTCACAGGTGAAAACTTTCACATCCACTTGAGTTATGAATAGCTTGAATGTCCAAGCGCTTTTTATGTCCAATGGGATTTGCCATTTTTCCCCTAAAATTGATTAGAATGCAGGATTGTATCTAAAAATCTCCAATCTCGTAAGAAGTCCTCCTTTCTGGTGTTAAGGACATGGTCAACCTAGCACAAACATAAAAATGTATAATAAAAGTAATAATATTAGTTTTAATAATAATAATAATAATAATAATTATTATAATGAACTGATTTCGACTACTATTGTTATTATTATACGAGTTGACTGGTAAAGACGGCGAGTGACTGGTAGATTTTGAAATCTACCTGCTGCCACCGTCAAAGATTCTCTAGGCCTATTCTAAATTTAAACCGTCTCTGCCACCGTGACTGGTGGAGAACAAATGTAAGTTCCACCCCTGGCGTGCAGATGTCTGTGTGTGTTTGCAGATGTGTGTGTGTGTGTGTGTTTGTAGATGTGTGTGTGTGTGTATGTGTGTGTGTGTGTGTGCGCGCGTGCGTGCGTGTGCACGTGCGTGCGTGCGTGTGCGTGCGCGTGCGTGCGTGTGCGACCGAGTGTGTATGCTTGCCCGAGTCGAACGTGTGTGTGTCTGTCTTGGCCGAGCAGGAGTGTTTAGTGGCTAAGCTTCTGGAGCAGGAGATTAAATCTCTGACACGGCGCTTTGGGTAATTGTTGTAGAACAACTATTACTCTTATTCCCTTTCATTTTTCAACGTGGCTGAATTCAATTATCGCCTCCGATTTGTATGATTGTTCATCTTCATTATTCATGCGATTGCAGCGGCAACTTGCGGCAACAATGAGACAAAAAAAAAAAAATGTTTCCTCAGGTTTCTGTACCTCCGGGGGTGAGATGAGGGAGACGAGGGAGAGAGGGGAGGGATGAAGATGAAGATGAAGACGGGGATGAAGATGATGATGACATCAGCAAGATGTATGCAAAGCGGGGGCTGCAGATGGGAGCGAGAGTTTGTACTGTAATAAACCAACCGGTTAAATCATCACATATCCCGCATCATATAGGCTATATTATGTATGCCATACCACAATTAAAAAAAACACTCTAAACAAATTAAATTTTCTCTTCTCAAGCGAGACACTGGACACTTCAGAGAAACAGGGAAAGGTCAGGGATCTCAGTCAAGGTTAAGAATGTTGAATGTCCAGCCATAAATTGAACTTTTGTGTGGGCCCCTCTACTGGGGGCCCTGGTGACTCAGTCACACCTTACCCCCCTGAACGACACCTCTGGCTGGTGGTAGTGAGATCCAGTACGTGAAGGCTAAGGGGGCATTCCTGATGAGAGGAGCAGTATTGTGGTCCTGATGACAGGAGCAGCCGTGGCCTAGTAGTTAGAGAGTTGGTCTTTCAATCTAGGGGTTGCAGGTTTGAATCCCCCCTGCATCTCCATCCAAGGCTGAGGTATCCACATTGCTCCAGGGACTGTAACCAATACCCTCTGACAAATAATAACTGTAAGTCGCTTTGAATAAATGAAAGTGTCAGCTAAGTGCAATATAAGGAGCAGTGTTGTGGTCCTGATGAGAGGAGCTAGCCTGATTATCATCGACGTTCAAATCTCTTCGAGACTTGGTCTGACCAAGAGCATAACAATTAATGTTTCCCAAA
>NC_085870.1:9508508-9533508 GCF_034702125.1 Engraulis encrasicolus
TTCTTTCTTTTCTTTTCTTTTTTTTTGCTCCATGTCTACTGTACTTTTTAAAAGACTTTCTCGGCTTCTGTGAATAACTTGTTATGGCTCAGGTAGGCGTACTGAATACAAAGGACCACTCAGAAATGTCCGTTTTGTAGGTCATGTGCAACAATAGCACTGAAAGTGAAGTGAAGTGAGAACCCAACTGGGTAAACTCCAAACTCCCATTGTCATTGTGACACAGCATTCCACAGCACACAAGTGCACACTGCACACAACAAAATTGCATTCATGCCTCACCTGTGCGAGGGGGTAGCCCCCAATGGCGCTCCAAGGGAGCAGTGCGGTGGGACGGTACCATGCTCAGGGTAACTCAGTCATGGAGGAGGATGGGGGAGAGCACTGGTTAATTACTCCCCCCCACCAACCTGGTGGTTTGGGAGTCAAACCAGCAACTGAAGATTACCTCTCCCTACACCTCCATCCATGGCTGAAGTGTCCTTGAGCAAGGCACCTATAGCCCCAAGGACTGTCCCCAATATGTGCATTGCATTACAACACTACATCACTGGCGAAGAAGGCCCACCAGCGTCTCTACTTCCTGCGCAAACTAAAGAAGGCAAGTGCTACACCCTCCATCATGACAACATTCTACAGAGGAACCATAGAGAGCGTCGTGTCCAACTGCATCACAGTGTGGGGAGGAAGCTGCACGGAGAAAAACAGGAAGACACTCCAGCGTGTTGTGAACACAGCGAAGAAGATCATTGGAGTACCACTCCCCTCCCTGCAGGACATTTACACCACACGCCTCACCCGGAAAGCACTGATGATCATCAAAGACACAAGCCACCCTGCACACAAACTGTTCAGCCTCCTGCCCTCTGGAAAGAGGTACAGGCGCCTCCGTTCCCGTACCACCCGGCTGGCGAGCAGCACAATGCACCAAGCGATCAAGATGCTGAACACTCAACCCACTCTCCCTCCACTGTCAGCCTCTAGCCAGCAAGGCCACTGACAACCCCCCCCCCCACTGTCAGCCTCTAGCCAGCAAGGCCACTGACAACCCCCCCCCCCATCCCCCACCACCATATCTGCGACTGAACATTCCACCTGCACTACTATACTTGTGACTGAACTTTCAACCTGCACTAACTCAAAACATGCACACACACACACACACACACACACACACACACACACACACACACACACACACACACACACACACACACACACACACACACAAGCACACTGCACTTTCTGCACTAAACCCAACATACACACACTGACACACACACACACCACACACACACACACACACACACACACACACACACACACACACACACACACACACACACAGACACACGAACACACACACAAGACGCACACCGCACCTTCTACCTGCACTAAACACATACACACACACACACACACACACACACACACACACACACACACACACACACACACACACACACACACACACACACACACACACACTGCTGCTGGTGTACTTGACAGACCTTTTTATATTTATTTTCTTCAAAATGCTACTATTACCATGTCAGAACGCTATAAAGGACTTTTTTTAGGAAAAGCACAAAAAACACAACAAATACCTCTTAATGTATGTCCTCTACAAGTCTTCTGTTGTCCAGTCTTGCACTTTAAATGTCTGTATGAGCACTGTCTATGTCCATACTGTCTTAAGTCCATGTATAAGTACTGTCTATGTCTATACTGTCTATGTCCTTACCTTAATTAGTCTATGTCTGTATGGGAAAGCAAGAAATGTAATTTCAAATTCTTTGTATGACCAGTGCATGTAAAGAAATTGACAATAAAACCTACTTGACTTGACTGCATTAAAAAAGTGACAGCAAGTGTAATTTAATGATTAATTATAAACCGTGGTAAGACCATGGTTAGTTTTCAGAGTAAAAACCATGGTTAACTTTGTAGTTAAACCATAGTCAAACCATAGATTGAACCGTTTAAAAAAAAGGTAAAAACCATGGTTTGCCATGGTCGATTTTCGTAAGGGTGACACCCTAACCGCTTACCCATGACTGCCCGTACACTGGATGTGTTGTGTGAGTACTGTGGAGAACTTTTAGGACAGTATGTCTACTTAGCAGATGCTCTTCTCCAGTGTGACTATAGCTGTGCCCATAACCAACCAGGGCCAGTCCCCTCTGGAGCAGCTCTGGGCTATAGGTGACATCCTAAAGGGACATGGCCATGGCAGCCACCGGAGTTACAGTATATATGGGGTGCGTTTCAATATGCGACCTTGCATCCTCCACTTGTGCTTGTGGCCTCATACCAGGAAGTAATATGTCATGATGACATCACTGACAGCAGCATTATATTTCAATATCTAGCAAAAGTTCAATTGTTTTTGTCATTTTCTCATTTGCAAACTGGATGGTGAATGAAGAATAGTCCCTCAAAAATTGTTTTGGCTAGGCTGACAGCAGGGAAACTTTATTGTTTTCTCCACGGAGGAGGGGCCAGGAGGTGGGGCGAGGCCACAAGCACAAGTGGAGGACACAAGGTCGCATATTGGAATGCACCCACGCCTTGAGAGCCATGAGAACAATGGCGGACCAATCGCACGCAGCCGCAGGGCCCAGGGCAAACCACTGGTAGAACCCCTTGCGCAAGGCACCTAATCCCACATTGCTCCAAGGACTGTCACCAATATGTGCTCAAGAAAAAAAAGCATCAGCTAAGTGTAATTTAATGAATAACTTAAAACCGTAGTTAGTTTTCAGAGTAAAACCATGGTGAATTTTCGTAAGGGTAGGTGTAGTTAAACCATAGTCAAACCATGATTGAACCATAGTCACCAGTGATAGTCACCAACCATGATTTACCATGTTTCATTTTTGTAAGGGTGAATATGACTGGAACAACACTGCAGTTAAAACTAGTGATAATCTGGTGGGTGTCATTTTCTTCAGAAATGGAAGAGGGAAAAAACAACCTTGCTTATCACAGTCATATCTCGCCTGACCACACTACATATCACCACAGACCTCCTCACTCTCTCTCTCTCTCTCTCTCTCTCTCTCTCTCTCTCTCTCTCTCTCTCTCTCTCTCTCTCTCTCTCTCTCTCTCTCGCTGTCTCTCTCTCTCTCTCTCTCTCTCGCTGTCTCTCTCTCTCTCTCTCTCTCTCTCTCTCTCTCTCTCTCTCTCTCTCTCTCTCTCCCCCTCTGCCCATCCATTCCCAGATATAGCAGGAGGGAACTGATTAGGCTAGAGAGAAGAGAGTAGAGAGTGGTTGTGGGGTAAGGGGTGGGGGGTTGTGTTTTTGTGTTTTGAAACATGTCGTGGCAGATATGCTAGTGATAGTGTCTAGGGCTACAGTGCACCTGTGGCCGTCCGGCCGGTACGGTGCAGTACAGTCCGCTCCCCTCCGTCCACCTGTGTGCTCCAGTGTGCTGCCGCTGTCACGCCGAAGGGCTGTTTGGTAAATGGAGCCTGGGCAGCAAATTAAATGGAGTCTATTTGCAGTGCAGGCTGGGTACTGATGATGTGCTACACGGAGGGAGGCTGCTGTGACCTGATAAGAGGATAGGAGGGCCTGTGGAGAGCTCTTTATGGGACTGCGTGTCTTGTGCGTGTGTGTGTATGTTGTCGTGTGTGTGTGTGTGTGTGTGTGTGTGTGTGTGTGTGTGTGTGTGTGTGTGTGTGTGTGTGTGTGTGTGTGTGTGTGTGTGTGTGTGTGTCTGTGTGTGTGTGTGTGTTTGTGTGTGTGTGTGTGTGTGTTGTTGTGTGTTGTTGTTTGTGTGTGTGTGTTGTCGTGTGTGTATGTGTTGTCGTCGTGTATGTGTGTGTTGTTGTGTGTGTGTGTGTGTTGTCGTGTGTGTGTTGTCGTGTGTGTATGTGTGTGTGTTGTCGTCGTGTGTGTGTGTGTGTGTTGTTGTGTGTGTGTGTGTGTGTGTGTGTGTGTGTGTGTGTGTGTGTGTGTGTGTGTGTGTGTGTGTGTGTGTGTGTGTGTGTGTGTGTGTGTGTGTGTGTGTGTGTGCACGTGTGTGTGTCATGAGTATTTGCTAGAGCAGTGTGTGTGTCATGAGTATTTGCTAGAGTGCTTTTGTGATTGTGTGTGTGTCTGTGTGTGTGTCTGTGTGTGTGTGTGTGCGTGCGCTGATGCTGCCGCCGTTAGCTAGTCGGCACTTGCGGAGTGGACTGAGGAGTAGTAGACTATGGTCGGAGCATAAGTCATGCCGCGCTCTCTATGCAGCCGACACCTCAGGGGCTACTTTCCACCGGCGAGGCTCAATCACGCCCTACGCAAAATCGATATCCTGGCGAATGGGGAGGAACGCAGTGAGAGAAGATGAGGAGGAGGAGGAGGAGGTGGAGGTGGAGGTGGAGGTGGAGGAGAAGGTGAAAAAAAAGAAGAAGAGGAGAGAGGGAGATGGAGCGAGAGGAGAGAGGAGGAGAGAGCGAAAGTCAGGATGGGAGGATGAAAGATGAGGGTCAGACTTCCCATGAGCCACTGGGGGGTGCCTGGTGTCTTCAAGATGAGGTCATCAGTAAAGGAGAGAGAGAGAGAGAGACGGAGAGAGAGATGAAGAGAGAAATGGAAGGAAGGGAAAGAGGGAGACAAGAGGAAACGGAGTGGGAATGTGAGAATCTGATTAAAAGAGAGAGCCCAGTATGTGGGAGTGAGATAATGAAGCGATGAGCTGAGCAGACAGATCAGATGGTGGTGCATGGAGTCAGAGTGGCTTCGGCTGCAGTCAGACCCGGCTGCAGAACCAAGTCGTTGGATGTTGTATTTCTTAGATGCAATTTCCTGCATTTTAACCAAATTTTGGGCTCAGTTTCAGCTCTACGGAACAGTACTTTTGTTTCTAAATATGGGACAATCCCATTATTTTAAAGGATCACTGTTCACTTATTATTTCACATTTAGGTCTACTGACAATGTCTAAATAGTGTAGCGTATTCATTTATTTGTTTATTAGGGCTATGGTGTTTAAGCAAAGGTGGAATTTTATCTTATACTTTATATTTACTGTATTCAGCAAAAAAAAATACTAATTTATTGCACATTAATGGCCATATCTAGGTGAATAAGCCCTGGGGGGGCCCAGCAGCTTGGCTGGGGGGGCAATGCCCTCCGATGCCCCCCGGTGGCGCCGGCCCTGGCTGCAGTAGTATGCAGTCAGCGGTGCAAATGGAAGGAAGGGAAAGAGGGAGACAAGAGGAAACGGAGTGGGAATGAGAGAATCTGATTAAAAGAGAGAGCCAAGTATGTGGGAGTGAGATGAGCAGAGCAGACAGATCAGATGGTGGTCAGAGGCGCATCTCGCCACCAGGCAAGGCAGGCAGCCGCTTGGGGCCCCCAAACCCATGGGTGCCGCAAGGGGGGGTAAGGTGTTACAGATTCTAAGGGCCCGACAACTCTGGGTCCAGGGCCCTGGACGGATGCTGATAATATAATTTGTCATTTTGGGGGCCCAAAATTTGAATCTTTTATGGGGCCCAGAATGTTTATCAGCGACCTTGCCCAAACCCCTATAGTGAATAACAGCCCATATTTTACTACAGTAGTGGTGATTTTGGTGCAAATGTTCATTCTTTTGCATTTTCGCTTTGGGCTCCACCTGGACCTAGAATCACCTCTGATGGTGGTGCATGGAGTCAGAGTGGCTTCGGCTGCCTGCAGTAGTATGTAGTCAGGGGTGCATTCTCGAAACCATAGTTGCTACAGTATAACTACATTAGCTACTTTGTTGTTTGCGATGCAGTTTCCCATTAGCAACTCCAGTTAGGTCAGGAAGGGTGTCGCGCCATTACTCCAGGCCTTGTGGGTGCGTGGGTTCTGGGTATTGTAGAAGATTCAAGATTCAAGAGATTCAAGATTCAAGATTATTTTATTACGTCTTATTATAGGTTTGAAGCCTATAAAGAGTAAAAATTGTTTTTTTTGTGTTCTCAAAAAGAACACAGGAGGAAGAAGAGAACTTGCACACCAAGAGTTGCCGATTCAGGAAAGGTGTTTTAATCCATCAACTTAAACAAAAAATAAAATAAAGTGCTACCAAGTGGGGGTGCAAAAGTTTCGGTCCTCAAACCTTCATCAGTGCAAAGGTTGTTCCGCAAGTTGCTATCTGGCTAACAATTCTAGCTACGGTTTCGAGAAACACAAGCCTGGAGTGCATTTCTCGAACCCCATAGTTGCTAACTACATTAGCTGCTTTGTTGTTTGCAATGCAATTTCCCATTAGCAACTCCGCAAGTTGCTATCTGGCTAGCAATTTAAGCTTCGCTTTCGAGAAACGGAACACTGCTTAATAAAGGGACTAGGACAGCTTCCCTGTCCAAAGCTTCCGTTATAGCATATTCCTTTGTCGATCGAACTTTCGTTCCCCCCACATACCTGTAGACTCATACAACAGCATCCTCTTTTGTGGACAGGAGGTAACCTCTACGGGGGGTAAACGCTATTCGACATACCGCTATTCCGACATACCGCTATTCCGACATACCGCTATTCCGACATCCAACTGTACCGATATGCCGCTATTCTGACAAACCGCTATTGCGACACCTTCATCCCCATCATGGCTTCATGATGACACTGACCTAATTGGCAAAAAAAAATTGGTAGTTAGGCACTAACTGTCTATTAACCCATTGACGCCTAAGGCACCTGCAAAAAAGGGTGCTGAATGCCTGAGCCCTTTTTAAGAAAAGCTGCCCTCAGCCTATAAAAACCCAAATATCTCAGCTTCTGAAGCACAGAAAAATATGCACTAAGTTGCATTTAAATGCTAAGACCCTCATCTTTCATTAGAATGTGTTCGTCCATCTCAAACAAACAGAGATTGAAGTTGTCTCAAATCTCATGAGCCTGAATGTTCCGTAGTGCAACTCCAGGCACCAGGGCCAATGTTGCGCAACGCAGCATCAGGCATCAATGGGTTTATGTAGCCAATTTAATGTGGACTGTATAACTCTCTCTACATAGGCTCCTTCTTTTGTGGATAGGAACTTCCCTAGATTCCTGCAATAGCACGCCTTTTGGTAAAGAGCTTTTGTGCACAAGAACTTCCCTCTTCATAGACTTTCATTGTAGCAGACAGTTGCAAGAAGTGGTCAAGAGAACTTCCACCTGCATAGACTCCAATAATGACACCCTTTCTTGTGATCTAACTAAATCCTGTGAAAGGACCACGCAGACTGTAATGACGCTCTTTTCCTCTTGTAGGCTACAGCCTTATGTGGCACTGTTGACTTGCCTAGTATTTTTTCACAGACATTTTCACACTTTCTCTCTCTCTCTCTCTCTCTCTCTCTCTCTCTGCCCAGAATACATGTTATGAAAGAGGTTGTTGAGCAGCACTACTTGCTCAACTCAATCAAATAAATAAATTAATAAATAAACATGCGAGGCAATTAGGTGAGAGAAAAGCTTTCTCCGTGGCACTGAATTGTGCCAGTTCTATGAAAGCAGTACAAATTGAAGCCATCAAATCATTATGGAAGCGCTCTTGCTGAGCCGCGGCTCTCTTGAGCATGTCTTCAGTTTGCAGAGGGCCTCTCTCTAATTTATTAGATAACCACATAGCATGCACAGGCCAATTTCCATCGCCTCAGTTGTTTTCACGGCCCAGTCTCTCTCTTTCCGGCCGATTTGAGATACCACTTTGCTTTGTACAGGATGATGACATGACTTGTGACAAAATGTATATCCTCATGTCTAGTACACAGCCCCCCACTTTGACATGTCCAAAATAGCGACTTATCCTGCTTTATCAGTTTTGTGTAATTTGGTTTGATTCATTGGAACAGGGACCGAGTACAAGATCATTGGTTACAAAAAATTAAGATGACTCGCACCACATTGTAGCGAAAAGCTGTTTTCCATCTGCAGTCCCTGGGCAGGTATAGGACAAATAAAAGTAAGATGAAAACAATTAACACATCACAAAAGAAAAAAACGCCTGTAATATACATAAACACCTTAGTGACTCAGAAATGTTATTTTTTTAAATAAAAAATTACTAAGGCTCCTATTGCACAATTTGCAATGCTTCACTTATTATTTTGAAGCTAAGACCAAGGATGATTCGGAAACACTGAGCCAGTGACATGTTCTGAATGTATAGGTGTTTATTTAATGTTTTATGAGAATGTGAGCTCAAGCAAAAAAAGGAAGTAGGCTCATTGGCGTGCACAGACATTTTGGGGGGCAAGTGCTGGGGGGGGGGGGCATGTGGGGGCCATTTCTGGACGCCTTCCTAGACTATTAAGGGATTACATCGAGGCATTATTATCACACCCTTTTAATCGTCAAGCATTTCTAAATGGTCATGTCAACAAAGACAACAATGGGGGAAAAAACACACAAAAAGGGCAGTCCGGGAGGTCAAAGCGGCGTCTATCTGTGCACACATCATGAGTAGGCTACATATCAATCCTGCCTCCTCCTGTGCTTCCTCAGCCCTCTGACCTTGTTCCTCGAGGCCAGGGGCGGTCCGACCTGGCAATTGCCCGAGGTGGCCCCCGAGAGGGGACGGCGCCATTGCAAAAGCCCGTCCTCAACGCTGTGGCGCAACACGCCAAGCACCCCACATTTGGGCTGCCCATGGGGACCCTGGTTCGAGTCCGGCTGGGGTCATTTCCCAGCCCTATCCCATGAGTGCGTTACAATATGTGACTTTGCCTCCTCCACTTGTGCTTGTCTCCTCATCCCGCCTCCTGGCCCCTCCTCCGTGGAGAAAACGATAAAGTTTCCCAGCTGTTTGCATAGCCACAACAACTTTTGAGGGACTGTTTTTCATTCAACATCCCAATTGCAAATGAGAAAAAGACGCTACAATTGAGCTTTTGCAAGATATTGAAATATAATGCTGTTGTCAGTGATGTCATCATGACATATTACTTCCTGGTGCAAGGAGACAAGCACAAGTGGAGGAGGCAAGGTCGCATATTGTAACGCACTCCATGTCTCTCTCCTGCTCGTTTCCTGTCTCCTCTCACACTGTCATAATAAAGGCCCAAATACATCCCCCCAAAACCTACAGTATATGTATTGTCTGATGAGTTGGCCGAGCGTTATTCATTGTAGATCGTTTGGCACGACAGGCTCAGCTGTCTGATACGAACGAGCTTAGACTTTTTAAGCTGGCTCACCGGTCTACAATAAGGTCAGAATCTCTCGTTACACTCCAACCTGAAATTTACTGTAATGCATTTCTCACTTTCCACGTAGTTGTACTTATTTTTTGAGAGGTTGAGATGTCTTATATTCCAGAATTGTGAAGTATTTTGATTATGTCTTCATAAATTGTTAGGTCGCAATTATGTTGAATGACTCCACATCCAAATTAACGCTGCCATCACCAGTCTCTCTATAAAATATTAATAATCATAATCAGGCACACAATTCTCTAGCCTTGAGCTTTCACTTTTAATTAAGCAGTTTTTGTTATCTTTTTTGTCATTACGTTTTGTCCAGACAGACAGATTTGGATGTATTTTTTTCCCTCTCCCTTTTGAATTCATCCAACACTTTTTGAAAGTATGTTGCCGATGATTTTCTGCTTAATTATGTTTGCGAAGAGCGAGGCTGGCAGGGCGTTTTCATTTATTTTAATGACGGACGAACAGTATTTACTTCCTGTTGTGAAGTGCTCATTCTGTCATTGCAGTGTTATATTTCTCACTGCACTCTTCATTATAATGCACGTCAGCATGGTAGCACAAGGCACCTCCTCTTCCCTGCCCCGTTGTCTGTGCCCGTCTGTGACCCAGTTGTCCTGTCCTACTCTTGGCTTGGCACCGGTCCAGTGTTGGCACTGGCTGCCTGCCTGTGTCCTGTGTTCAGGGTGGGTAGTTTTTTTTTTTAGCAGTGATTGTTTTCAGATGAGAGTAAAAGGGTGATGCCAAGTCATCAAACATGTGCAGAGGGCTCATTCATCTTGCATTCATACAATGTCATCCTTGACTTGGTGTCTATCCCATTCCAGCCAGAATGACAGACTGACACACAGACACACAGTCCTCTGTGGTCGCCTCCTTCCATTTGTATTTATGAAGAAATTTATAAAGCGAGACTGATGAAACCTGATGTTACGTAAACGTGAGTGAGAGAGAGGGAGAGAAAGAATGAGTAAGGGGGGTGATGAGAGTCAGAAGGAGAGGGTAGGTGTGTGTGTGTGTGTGTGTGTGTGTGTGTGTGTGTGTGTGTGTGTGTGTGTGTGTGTGTGTGTGTGTGTGTGTGTGTGTGTGTGTGTGTGTGTGTGTGTGTGTGTGTGTGTGTGTGTGTGTGTGTGTCCGTCCCAGTCCTGTGATGTGGCCACTGAGCAGGCTCCTGTGTGTGCGTGCGTGTGTGCCTGCGTGCGTGTGTGTATGTACCTGCTCACGCCAGCATGAAGAAACAGACTTTTCACCACCGTAGTGAATTGATAGATGTGCTCGCCGCCCAATTCATTTATAAGATCTGCTATATCATGGCTGAAGTGCAGTTCAGTTCACAGACCTGCGTGTCCTCACTCACTCCTCTATTGAATCTCCCTCTGTCTCGGAAAGTACATGACACACGACTCGATTCACTGCGCCTCCGTCTGAAAGCCTCATGTACTTGCTTACGATTCGCACGGTACAATGTGACAGCTGCAAGTTGATACAGAATAGATGGAAAATTAAAAATAAATGCTTGAGATACAAAAATACAGCTTGTGTAGAAGGGTGCCAGTCATCTCAATTGAGTTCTGTCACCGTTATATTGCTCTAAAAAAGATTTAAGAATGGTGTCTTACATGGAGACAGTTGTGAAGATGAAATACCTGCCGACCAAAGAGCGTCTGCTTGCATTCCTTTGGAAAATGACTTATTTATTTAAATACTAGATACGAGATGTGTTTCTCTTTTGAGATTGCAATTAGTTTCATTCTATGATTCCGCCGACATTATGTACATTCTTTTATTGCTTACAATGCACTCTCTCTCTCTCTCTCTCTCTCTCTCTCTCTCTCTCTCTCTCTCTCTCTCTCTCTCTCTCTCTCTCTCTCTCTCTCTCTCTCTCTCTCTCTCTCTCTCTCTCTCTCTCTTACAAACACACACACACACACACACACACACACACATTCACACACACACACTTGCACGCACGCTCAAAATAAAAAAAGACAAAGGTGGAGGGGTCTCACTCTCTCTCTCTCTCTCTCTCTCTCTCTCTCACACACACATACTGACTGGTTGTCAAGATTATATCAAGTCGACTGCATATCTTTTTACACTAGGTGACATAAGATAAAATAATGCCACATATTTACCTAGCTGACAGGTTCACAGATACAGTTTTAGAGATTGTGACTTGTGAGTAGAAAAGTCAGATTGTGTGTGTGTGTGTGTGGGTGTAGTTGGGTAGGTGCGTATGTGTGTGCTCACGTGCGCATTTGCACATGTTTATTAGGCCAGTCCCTTCTTGTGTCTGTGTGTGTGTGTGTGTGTGTGTGTGTGTGTGTGTGTGTGTGTGTGTCCTCCTGTCTGTGATGTGGCCACTGAGCAGGCTCCAGTGTGTGTGTGTGTGTGTGTGTGTGTGTGTGTGTGTGCATGTGTGTGTGTCCCTTCTTGTCTGTGATGTGACAACTGAGCAGGCTCCAGTGCGTGCGTGCGTGCGTGCGTGCGTGCGTGCGTGCGTGCGTGCGTGCGTGCGTGCGTGCGTGCGTGCGTGCGTGCGTGCGTGCGTCCGTGCGTGCGTCCGTGCATCCGTGCGTGTGTGTGTGCATGTGTGTGTCCTCATGTGTGTGATGTGGCCACTGAGCAGGACTGTGGGCTGCAGGATGTCTTGGCTCCCCCCTGCTCTCTCCCCCCTGCTCTCTCCCCCCTGCTCTCTGCTCTCTGGTGGGTGTCAGGGATACATAATGCATCAGTGCACTCACACCGGCTCCTGCTGTCACCCAGCTCTTCATCTCTTTCCCTTTCTCTCTCTCTCTCTAGTTCTATATTTCTCTATTTCTCTCTCTCTCTATTTCTCTATTTCTCTCTCTCTATTTCTTTATTTCTCTCTCT
Organism: Engraulis encrasicolus; assembly: GCF_034702125.1. Classification (NCBI taxonomy): domain Eukaryota; kingdom Metazoa; phylum Chordata; class Actinopteri; order Clupeiformes; family Engraulidae; genus Engraulis; species Engraulis encrasicolus. The sequence goes on from NC_085870.1 coordinate 9,520,536, forward strand.
CTCTCTCTCTCTCTCTCTCTCTTTCTCTCTCACTATTTCTCTCTCTCTCTCTCTCTTACTCTCTCTCTCTTTCTCTCTCTCTATTCCTCTCTCTCTCTCTCTTGCTCTCTCTCTCTCTCTCTCTCTCTCTCTCTATCTCTCTTTCTGTTTATTTCTCTCTGTGTGTCTCTCTCTGTCTCTCTGTCCATTTCTGCCTGTTTGTCTGTCTGTCCATCCGTCTTTTTCTCTGTCTCTCTATCTCTCCCCCTCTCTCTCTTTTCATATCTTTCCCTCCATTGCTGTCTCTATGTATCTCTCTGGGTTTGTCTCTCCTCTCTATGTGTTTTGTCTCTCTCGTTTTCTTCATTTCTGTCACTTCTCCTTCTCTCTTTGTGTCAATCTCCCTTGTATCGGCCTTCCTGAGTCCTCCATGTGATCCCACAATGCATTGGGCCACTGGCCCTTTGTCCTCAATGGTAGACCACTCCATAGGTAGGGCAAGAACACACACACACACACACACACACACACACACACACACACACACACACACACACACACACACACACACACACACACACACACACACACACACACACACACACACACACACACACACACACACACTCCTTTTATGTGACACTCAACTCCATTCCTTTTTTTCTCTTCAACTATCTTCACTCCTCTCTTCTCCTCTCCTCTTCCCTAACTCTCTCCTCTCCTCTCTGCTCTTGCTCTCCTCTCCTCTCCTCTCCTCTCCTCTCCTCTCCTCTCCTCTCCTCTCCTCTCCTCTCCTCTCCTCTCCTCTCCTCTCCTCTCCTCTCCTCTCTGCTCTTGCTCTCCTCTCCTCTCCTCTCCTCTCCTCTCCTCTCCTCTCCTCTCTGCTCTTGCTCTCATCTCCTCTGCTCTCCACTCCTATCCTCTCCTCTTCCTGCTCCTTTGCGGTCCACTCATCTCCTCTGCCCCATTCTACTGCTCCTCTTCTCTCTCTCTCTGCTTTGCTTCTCTCTTCTCGTTTCTAATCGCCTCCTGCATTCCTCTTACCTGCTGCACTTCTTCTCTCCTGTCTCAGCTCATTCTCACCTCTCCTTTTCATTCCCTGATAGTTATTGTCTTCTATCCTCTCTTTATGTCCTCCGATCTCTCCTCTCCTCTCCTCTCCTCTCCTCTCCTCTCCTCTCCTCTCCTCTCCTCTCGATCCTGTGGCACCTCTCCTCTCCTCTACTCTCATCTTTACTCCCCCTCTCCTGTCTTTATGCCTCTCTCCTATCCTTACCTCCCATCTCTCTCCTCTCCTCTCCTCTCCTCTCCGCTCATTTTTACTCCCCCTCTCCTCTCCTCTTCTTTCCTCTCCTCTCCTCTCTTCATCCCTCTCTCCTCTCCTCTTCTCTCCTGTCCTGTTCTGTCCTCTCTCCTCTCCTCTCCTTGATGCTGTGCCGGCTCTCCTCTCCTCTCCTCTCCTCTCCTCTCCTCTCCTCTCCTCGATGTGGTGGCGCCTGTCCTCTCCCGATGCCGCGTCTCCTCTCTCGCCTCTCGTCAGAGGGCCGCCGCGTCGCGTGCGTCTGAGTGATGGGCCGCTGATGGCGAGCGCTGGCCGATGACAGATGAATGTGACAAGCAGATGGTTTTGGTTGTCGTCTCTTTAATCATGCGGACTCAGCTGGGCGTGAAGGGAGAGCTTTGTCTTGTCAAAGCAACACAAACAGGAGACAAATTTATCCAGCGCGCCTCGAAAAAAAGACTACATGAAGAGGAGAGGAGGAGTGGATATGAGAGAGAGAGAGAGAGAGAGAGAGAGAGAGAGAGAGAGAGAGAGAATAAATGAAAGGTGGAAGAAAGCAAAGACAGAAATAAGAAAGTGGGAACGAGACAGCGAGGGGGAGTGGATGAGGTGGGAGGTGGTGGTGGAGGTAAAAAAAAAGGGGAGAAATTTGAGAATGAAAATGGGGTAAATGGTGGATGGTTGTTCTCTCTCTCTCTCTCTCTCGTTCTCTCTCTCTCTCTCTCTCTCTCTCTCTCTCTCTCTCTCCCTTTCCCTCCCTCCCTCTCTCTCTCTCTCTCTCTATCTGTGTGGATGACTTTAAAGAATAGAGCATGAATGATGTTGGTGCTCTGTCAGCAGTGGAGAATGGTGTTTATTCTCTGTTGCGAGGGTAATTTAGGCCCGGGCCGTGTTGTATTTTGTGTCTGTGTGTGCGTGTGTGTGTTGGTGTGTATCGCCACGGCTTTATTGTTTTTTGTCCATATTCTCATCATGTCGTGTATTTGGGTGCTCAATATTATGTATGATCTCTAAGCTGTGGCTTTGTAAACAATGCGAGGGAGGCTGGAAATGGCAACATTTTTAAATCTGCCCTCTCCTCCTTCCCCACGTTTGGCCCTAACTGATCGTCTGTGACTGCATGGGCATGAAAGATTCCGAATTCCGTTGCCCCCGGTTACTCCCTCTCATGCTAAGGGCCTGACAAAACAACCTCTGGGACACTGTTTTAACACTTTGGGAATTGTGAAAGGCTACAATATTCGCCAACAACATCACAAACAACATTAGCCACCACAAACAACAAAAAGCCACACTCACAAACAGTAAACAATAACAATAACAACAGCAACAGCTACAGACGACAACAACAAAACAGCAAACAACTACATTGACCACAGTGTTTTTTACTCACTCTCTGCATGGCCCTACCGTACTGTCATGATAACTTTCACCTTGTGATCAATAAAATTCAATACCTGAATAACTTTCACCAAGATCAATAAAAGTGATTGGTTGATGGGGTGACCATTAATTCTGTAGAACCACCCAAGCGCCTCGGACGTGTGTAAATTGGACGCGCATAGAATCTTTCTTTGGAATGGCGACGGTATCTAGGGATTACCGTGTAGGAATCATGCACATGATCTATGGAATATTAAATTATCACACCGTCTGCATTCCAAACGAAGATTCTAGGTACGTCCAACTTAAATGCTTAAACGTGTCAGATAGCGTCTATCTTGCTCACTAGATTCTGGTGCAGTTGGTTCCTACAACTTTACAGATAGTAATAGATTAAAAAATACCCTTGCCTAACGGCAGATAAGTGGGATAATGTCCTTCGAGGTCGACCAGTTCCACGAAGTTAATGGCTTGGCAGAGGCAACTCTGTCTCCATGCTGCACACGTCATCAGAGTTCTACGTTCCCACCTTGCCATTAACTTTGCGGAACCAGTCATCTCGTCGGCCATTATCCCTTACATCAGTGGTTCTCAACTGGAACAGTCTTGGGACCCACCATTTTCCACTCTCATTCGGCCGCGACCCAATTTTTTTAGCGTTCAAGTCTATTCAATGCAATTCTCAAAATGTAAACAAGACTCGAATGACTGGTTGCAGGCTATCTGTCTCGCATAAACATTCAGATCGTATCTATGACAACAGATGACACGGAGTTCACTAGCCTATCAAAATAAAAGTTGTAAATTGTTGCAGGAAAAGTTGTTTTTTTTTTTTTTAGAATTAAGTTTTTTTACACCAAGGCTCCGCGACCCACCCATGACCCTTCCGTGACCCACTTTTGGGTCGCGACCCACCAGTTGAGAAACACTGCCTTACATGACCTACACACACCGGTCTGGTTCTCTAGGATTTAGGAAGCTCTCCAGCGTGGAACTTGCTGGCATGATTGTTGTTTCAACATGGCGGCTCGCAAGGAAGAGTCAGGCGACAATGGTGTTGTGTGGACTCCTCCAAATATTGACAGTTTGGAAGGAATTCATTGGTGGCAAGGACGGACAAATGGTAGACGAGGCCTTGCCTTCTGAAAACAAATCCCACGTGTGCTCTCCCAGACCTAGTGAGTGGAGCTCACAAAGTTGTGCGGAATTACAGGTCTGGCGAGAGTCAGGCTTCCAAATTTCTCCTTTTTCATTCCCTATGACATGATAAGCACACGACAGCTATCCCTTGAAAGGGAAGTGGCATGTTACATATTGGGCTATGAAAGACCCACCAAAGAGCACACCAACGAAACACGTGCAAACCTTAAAGGGGTATGCCACTATTTTGGGGCTTAATACAGTTAAAATCGTTGGCCAAGGTTTATAAAGGTGGTAAAGTGTCTTAGGTTTCATGTAAGCATGTCGCTAAGCTAGTGAAAGTCAATGGATCCGTGTAGCATGCTACATGCTACAGTGATCCATTGACTTTCACTTGCTTAACGACATACTCCCTCTTTTAACTTGTCTTAAAGCAAGACAACGCTTAACATGAAAAATAAGACACTTTACCACCTTAATAAACCCAGCCAACGATTTTAACTGTATTAAGCCCCAAAATAGTGGCATACCCCTTTAACACTGTAGTGTTGGATTCATGGCACGAATTTCGCTAGGGCCATGAGGGCCATGGCCCTCGTGCCCTCCCACTTTGGCCTTGTGCCCTTGAAAAAATATCTGTCTTAAGGCCACAGTGGCCTTGATGCCCTCTCTGATGCCCTTTCAAGTGGCCTTGCCCCTAAAATTGCGAAATTCCAGGCCTGGTTGGATATATCGCCTGTAAAGAAATGAAAAGATGCTTTTTTATCTTGAAGGAACAGTCCACCCTTTTTTGATTTTCACATATTTGCAGTATTTTCAAGCTTTTTTCATGACTGTACATATAATTTTCTCCTCATTGTTTTCAGTACTTAGATTAATTGATATTATAATTATTAGCATAGCATCCCGTCACAGGACGGGATTAAATAGCCTAGCTGTTTTGCACTGTTTTGATGAATGCTACATTGCATAACATGTACATAAGTACATTTGATGATGTTTTGTTTGCTCCCATAGACTTGCATTGCTACGCTTAATTTGGCTATACTGTTAAACTAGGCAATGCAAACACATAGACGAAAAATCCTATGTATTCTCACATTTTACTGAGGCTTAAAGGGGTATGCCACTATTTTGGGGCTTAATACAGTTAAAATCGTTGGCTGGGGTTTATAAAGGTGGTAAAGTGACTTATTTTTCAAGTTAAGCGGTGTCTTGCTTTAAGACAAGTTAAAAGAGGGAATATGTCGCTAAGCTAGTGAAAGTCAATGGATCCGTGTAGCATTGTAGCATGCTACACGGATCCATTCACTTTCACTAGCTTAGCGACATATTCCCTCTTTTAACTTGTCTTAAAGCAAGACAGCGCTTGACAAGAAAAATAAGACACTTCACCACCTTAACAAACCCAGCCAACGATTTGAACTGTATTAAGCCCCAAAATAGTGGCATACCCCTTTAACGATATATGAGCAATTTCTTGAAATGAGGCGCACTGTTCCTTTAAAGTTAAATAAAGAAATACTCAGCTTTAATTGATTTCCATTACAAGGGGAGTTGAGAGAGTCTGCTTGGCCAGACTGACTTTGGTGCAGATTCACAGGACGAGTGAGTGGGTCCAAGCTGAAAGTTTACAAAAGCAGTCGTTTATCAACTTCAAACCAAATCTTGCCCTTCGTGGACTATGCTTTGGACTTCACAAAATTAGGTTTTTAGGGGACCATGATTTTTATTTTTAATGATATGAAATGCACAATTACAACATGATTAGAGCACAAAGCGTCCTTGTTATGCAAAGCTTTCGCTACAGTTTTCATTGAGGCATGTATCAACATAGATGATTAGCTTAGAGCATTTATTGTCTACTTTGTGAGGCAATGCTTACAATCATGCTCACACCTTCAAACACACACACCGACCCACGCCCAGCGTTACGTGTGAACATGCACACGCGCACACGCACACACACATGCACACACACACGCACACACACACACAGTACACACACACACACACGCACACCCATGCACACCCATGCACACATACCCATGCTCACACGCACACACACACCCATGCACACACGCACACACACACAGACACACACACATACACACACACACACACACGCACACACACACCCATGCTAAAGGGTGGTAATGAGGAGAGTGCAGCAGTCAGGTGTGAGTAAGGTGATAATTAGTACCTAAATGATCAGCGCAGCAACAAGGTGCACTGTGATAAGCTCTAACTTTTCACACACACACACACACACACACACACACACACACACACACACACACACACACACACACACACACACACACACACACACACACACACACACACACACACACACACACACACACACACACGGTACATACGGTACACGTACACACACTAATACACACTTGCAAAGACTTTATCACATTCCTGCACAAACCCGTTCACACACTCCCCTACAGGTATGCGTGGTGAAGACATCGTCTAAACCTCTGTCAGGAAGATACCATTGCTGATCTCTGGTGTGATAAGCTTAGATTGCTCACTAACACGCCTGGACAGCCTTTCCCACCGAACAACTCGGGGGCAGAGCTATAGGGGGGGCAAGTGGGGCATTTGCCCCTGGGCCCAAGGCCCTCCTGTATCGGTGTTGGGGGCCCTATTGTGACCATGGCAGGCTGTATGGGGGGCCCTGTCAGTGTTTTGCCTTTGGGCCCTGTATGCTGTTGTTCCGCCACTGGCCTAACTCTGAATTTTCCTATACCACCTAACTCTCACTCTCTCTCTTTCACACTCTCCACACCTCCATCTCACGTCTCCACTCTGTCGCTTCTTCAAGGGTAGGCTGGCAAGGTTGAATTGACTTTAGATTAATTAACTGTCAATTAAAGGGGTAATTGTCCTATAATGTGGTCAGAGGTTTGCCAGGAGGTGCAGGTGAGACTGTCAAGGCTGGTTTAGCCCAAGACTAAAAGCAGATCGAGAGAGAGAGAGAGAGAGAGAGAGAGAAAGAGAGAGAGAGAGAGGAGGAGAGGGGGGTAATGCGAGATAAAGAGAGAGAAATGGACGGGGACACACAGATATGTCATTAAAATTAGTCAATTACACAAAACATCTGAATATTTGCGAAGTAGGAATCAGAAAAACAAATAGGAAAAAAGAGAGAGAGAGAGAGAGAGAGAGAGAGGGGGGGGAGATATTGGGACACAGAGAGAGACAGATTGATTAGGAGAGAGGTGGGGGGTAGAGATGAGATGGAGAAAGAGAGTGATCTCAAGATCGGGGAGATGTATAGCATAGCGAGAGGCATAGAGAGAAATAGAGCTAGCTGAAGGTAGCTGAAGAACGAATTCAAGTAGAATAGCACGGGGCTCCTTTCAGAGAAACCACTTCTTTCTCCCTCCCGGGTAGCATTACATCAGCATTGCACTCTGAGATGGCATCCAGCGGAGGCTGGAGACAGGAGAGCCATTTGTGTGGCGGCTGGCTCTCGCTGTTCCCAGTGATGTGGCAGAGCAGAGCAGAGCTGTGCAGGGCAGAGACGAGCAGAGCAGAGCAGAGCAGAGCAGTCAGTCACTCATACCTTTACCTGAATACCTGGCAGGAAAGGAAGGAAGCACAAAGGGAAGCCAGATCTCTTAGATGTAAGATGCAGGTGTGGTGGAGAGGGGCTGAAACAGATATGAGAGAGAGATATGAGAGTGAGAGAGAGAGACTGTGTGTGTGTGTGTGTGTGTGTGTGTGTGTGTGTGTGTGTGTGTGTGTGTGTGTGTGTGTGTGTGTGTGTGTGTGTGTGTGTGTGTGTGTGTGTGTGTGTGTGTGTGTGTGTGTGTGTGTGTGTGTGTGTGTGTGTCTGTGTAGAGAGAGAGAGAGAGAGAGAGAGAGAGAGCAAGGTGTGTGTGTGAGAGATAGAAAATAGACAGAGAGAGAGCTATTGACAGTGGGAGAGGAAGCGACTGAGGCAGAGAGAGCAATGGAGAGATATGGTGAATAGGAGGAAGAGGTGGAGGAAGGGTGGGAGAGAAGAGGAACAGAGGAGAGGAGAGGAGAGGAGGGGAGAGGAGAGGAGAAGAGGGGAGAGGAGAGGAACAGAGGAGAGGAGAGGAACAGAGGAGAGGAGAGGAGAGGAGAGGAGAGGAGAGGAGAGGAGAGAGGAGAGGAGAGGAGAGGAGAGGAGAGGAGAGGAACAGAGGAGGAGGAGAGGAGGAGAGGAGAGGAACAGAGGAGAGGAGAGGAGAGGAACAGAGGAGAGGAGAGGAGAGGAGGGAAGAGGAGAGGAGAGGAGAGGAGGAGAGAAGAGGAGAGGAGAGGAGGAGAGAGGAGAGGAGAGGAGAGGATAGGAGAGGAAAGGAGAGGAGATGAGGAGAGAAGTGAAGAGGAGAGGAAGAGGAGAGGAGAAGAGAGGAGAGGAGAGGAGAGGAGAGGAGAGAAGAGGGGAGGAGAGAAGAGGAGCCTGAGCTTGTTGATGAAATGGTGATTGCCTCTCGTCTCCTAATGGGTGGCCTGGAGCTTTGTCTCCTCAATAGATGGCATCTATTGCAGAGCAGAGCGGCTCCCTACCCATTAGTTCTACTCATTCTCCATCTCTCTCTCTCTCTCTCTCTCTCTCTCTCTCTCTCTCTCTCTCTCTCTCTCGCTTTATGTCTATCCTCTCTCTCTCTCTCTCTCTCTCTCTCTCTCTCTCTCTCTCTCTCTCTCTCTCTCTCACTTTTTATGTCTATCCTCTCTCTCTCTCTCTCTCTCTCTCTCTCTCTCTCTTTCTGTCTATCGTCTCTTTCTCTCTCCCCTGTCTGTCTCTCCATCTCTGTTCTTTCTCTCTTTTTTTTCTCGAAGTGTTGAGGTCTTTGCCTGTACACCTTAAATCTACTTAGAGCCAACATGTTTGTTGTGCTTGGTGTATTTAGTGCGGAGGTAGACCATGTCTATCTGTCTCTCTTTATCTCTTGATTTTCTTTCCAATTCTCTCTATCTCTCTCTCCTCCCTCCCCTGCAACATTATTCTCTCTGTCTTATTTCCTCAACCACTTTCTCTTTCACAACCACACCAAAACACAAATAACGCATGCACGCACACACACAAACACTCCAAATACGTGTTGTCCACAGTCCGGTCTATGTTTTGAAGTTGTTACTGCTCTCTGTCTCTTTCTCTGTGCCTCTCTCTGTCTCTCTCGGTCTCTCGGTCTCTCTCTCTCTCTCTCTCTCTCTCTCTCTCTCTCTCTCTCTCTCTCTCTCTCTCTCTCTCTCTCTCTCTCTCTCTCTCTCTGTCGTGCATTGTGCCATACCTACGAAGGTTTTTGTTGCAAGGGTGGGGGGTGAGGGCTCCAATCTCTGTACATCGTGTAATGTGCCGGAAACGGTGTACCATGTTTTCTCAGAATGTGACAAATTGAAACTGATGTTTGACTTGCTCATAAGAGTGTGTGATAAATTTGGTGTCTTTTTTTCCAAGGAAATGCTCATTTTTGGAGTTAGGTACGCTAACAGAAACAAATATGTATGCACCTGTTTAAATTTCCTCATAGGCCAGGCCAAGATGGCTGTATGGAAATGCTGTAAGCTGGAGCAAATAGGGAGGGTAGGGAAAATAAGTGATATGTTTAAGACTTTAGTTGAGGTGAGAATCTCAGCAGAATTTGCTTATTTTCAATTGATAAATGACCTAGAGCTGTTTGCGAGAAAATGGTATGGATAAGAGGCTTTAGACAGTGGGGACAACCAGAGGCTGCTGTTCAGTTGGGTATAAGCAACGCAGTCTCACCCCAAGTAGTCAATTTCTGACTACCTTGGACCAGACTGCAATTTTTGACGTCTTGGGTATTCCTTCCATGTCACATTTTGACTATATGGCCTAACCCTAAACCTATTCCTAAACCTAACCTCAATGACGTTATGCTGCCACAAAGGGGCGCCTTTGAGGATATAGTCAAAATGTGACGTGGAAGGAATACCCAAGACGTTAAAAATTGCAGTCTGGTCAAAGGTAGTCAGATATTGACTACTTGGGGTGAGACTGTGTAGCAACAAGTAGATTGGGTTCGTGTTGTTTCTGTTTACAAAGAAGGTGTGTGGTTGAGGTGTAGGAGAGGTATTTTTTTCTCCCTACACATATGGTGTGTAATTATATGGCTTAAACTTGTAATCTGACCTGGTGAAAATTATACAATAAATGGATGGTTAAAAAGTTTTTTTAAAAAGTCTCTCTCTCTCACTCACTCTCTCTGTCTCTCTCTGTCTCTCCCCCCTCTCTCTTTCTCTCTCTGTCTCTCCCCCCTCTCTCTTTCTCTCTCTCTCTCTAAGCATGCAATTTTGTCCTCCTCTTTTGCCTTATGCAGTACAGTAACTAAGTTCATCCCGTGCTTGGCAAGTGAAATGAAGCCCCCTTTTGAAACTGTCAACTCATTGGTCTGATTGCAGATGTGCCATTCATTTCATGAAAGGTGAGCAATTGTTTTCCAGCACAGTGAGATTCTTTACAGCCAGTGTCTACCACGATTTATCTGCAACATTAGTCTCACTGCAACCTAGGTGTTAGTTCTGCCGTGCTTGTACATGGCAGGCGTTTAGGTGGCTTCGCTGACAGTGTAGCACGTCCTGTATAAATATTTATTAGCAGATGTTGGGTGCACAACTTCTCTTCGAGGCGTGCGTCACAATTAAACTCGCACCCACCCCCTCCCTTTTCCGCCCAAAACTGTTGGTCATTTTTGTTAAAGGAAAAGCTTGTTGAAGCGTGCAGTATTTTTTTCTTCTACATATTGCTATCAACATGCGTTTGACATTAACTGCTTTAAGAAAACAGAACATAGAAGTATAGACATACAGAGTCTCTTTAGGAGGTTAGATTTAAGTATTTCTAGTTATTTCTAGTTACATTTCTAGTAACAGTTATTCCAGCAGTGTCTTGAAGAATTTTTTGGTATTTTATTATCATGATTGAATAGCACTGCACACATACACACTAGTAATGTGTCATGGTGTGACAAAAACAGTTCTACAACCGTACCCACATTTTGCCCTAGGTACTGCAAAACAGGATCGCACCATCTCGTATACCTGTGAAAACAGTTTGCACATTTTGTGTTTGCAACATCTGTGTTTTTTCCTTGAAAAGCCCAACACAGGCATGCATTGCAGTAAACAGCAAAGGCTGTATGTAACAAGAGTGGTGCTGAGATGCTTGTTTGGATGCGTGTGCTAATTATCAACATCTGCTTGGACATTTGGTGTTAAACAACGCTGCTTCTTTCTTGACATATTTGAGCAAATTAAAAGGACTCACAGTTGTGCATCAATGGCATCAATTTATGTTTTCTTTTTTTTTGTAACTCCGGCAAAACATTGTGACTGCAGTTGTGAGTGTCAAGGTGACGGGTTGTGTGTGTGTGCGTGTGTGCGTGTGTGCGAGCGTGCGTGCGTTCGTGTGTGTGTGTGCGTGTATGCGTGCGTGCATGCGTTTGTGTGTGTGTGTGTGTGTGTTTTTGAGCAGGCCCTAAGCCAGTCAGTGTCTTAGAAATCCTACAAAAATAAAATCCCCAACAGCATAGGCCCCTGAGAATTGTCAGGCCTGTGTGTGTGTGTGTGTGTGTGTGTGTGTATGTGTGTGTGTGTGTGTGTGTGTGTGTGTGTGTGTGTGTGTGTGTGTGTGTGTGTGTGTGTGCGTGCGTGCGTGCGTGCGTGCGTGCGTGCGTGCGTGCGGGCAGGACACACCCACAAATCATCCAATGCATCAGTGTCATCTACTTCGTAGTGAAAGGGTTCCTCCTCATCAAATTCATCAGACCCTTCCTCACCGACACAATTTTGAGGAGGGTCAGACGAAATCGTCTGAACCAGCTCAGGTGCATAGTCTGAAGAATTACTATGTTCCCTGTGTTTGTGCGATCGGAATGTAGAATGCACATTTGAGGTAAATGTGCAGTCTTTGAATGGACACGGGACTAATTGTTTTTGTTGTAAATGTCTACTGAGGTGGAGAAACATGTCACGTTCAACAAACGGCTGTCTAAATGCACAAAGTGGGCATTTGAAAACCCTACTGCCAACTTCCCTCCCAGACCTCGGCGTTGCATGATCGTGCACTCGAGACATATGAACCTTAAGCGAATTGAAGGTTCTGAAATTGCACATGCAATGGTAAAAGGGGCATGGTAATGGGCATGTTGCAGAGTACTGGCCATGTAATAGTCTGTAATGACTCATTAACCGCACTTTAACGTCAGTAGAAAAACCACACAACTTGCATTTCCACATTTTGGAATAGCTGTACCACCGTACACAATAAGTAGCTCTACATCCATAAAATGTAGGCATGTCGTGTGGAAAGCCCGACATATATTTTGCTTTCATATTACAACGACGAAAAGGTTTGCTAGCTAACCTCGGCGCGAGACATGTGGCTAGCATACATTGAAGCAAACTGGTTAACTGGCCACCACGCTTCGACAATATCATGACCACAACACGATGGAAACAAAATCAGACTACATGTTGCCGGCATTCCCGTGTCAGATACATGTTTGAAATTAAGTCATGAAACAGTAGTTCCTCATAAATTCGCCTTGCATATCGAAAGACCACAAACCTGAGACTGATACTTCGAGCTCAACTGGCGGCGGTGTGGTCGTCGTCGATTGGTACTGTGAGTGACGTGTCGTCGAGTCTTTCTGGCTTCCTCGCGCTCTGTCCACTTCGAAAGATCCGCAATCCCTTTGGCTGTTGATGCATGCGCCTGTCTCGAGGGTTTGCTTGGCGTTGACGTTGATCTATTGCAATGAACACATTTTCAACTCGCCAGTCGAATAAGTGATTGCAATTATGCAAGAGGTTCTTCAAATTATGCAAAGCATAAATACACACTGCATTGCAGTGTATTAGACTACCAGTCAGACCATCGTGACACAGTTGTCAAATTTTGTCAGCTTCATTTTTGCTCTTAAATGCAGTGTTTTGCATTGCTAGAAAGTCTGCTGAACGCCTCACCTCGCAAAAGGTCTGTTGTAGGCCTAAACAGGCAGTGTCAAAAATAGAAGCAGGGCTATGTTAATGTTTTCTGATTTTATATGTGATGTCACTCCAACCATGATCCATAATTCATTATGCCAACTTGAGTCTTATGAGTGACTATGACATCCATGATGTTATAGTCACTTATAAGAAACAAGTAAATGGACTGCAAAATCAAAATGA
>NC_085870.1:9536008-9558508 GCF_034702125.1 Engraulis encrasicolus
TCTCTCTCTCTAGCTATCTATCTCTCACTCTCTCTCATTCTTTCTTTCCTCCTCCTCTATCCATCACTTTCCTACTTTCCTCCCCTATGTGCCCTGTTATTCAGGCTTGTCTCAGAGCTCGGTGGCTCTTGGGAATACCTTTTTTGGAGGGCTTGGAGGAGTTCGGAGTGAGTGTGTAGCCGCAGATTCGTGTGGAAACATTACTCTGTGTGTGTGTGTGTGTGTGTGTGTGTGTGTGTGTGTGCGTGCATGCGTGCGTGCGTGCATGTGTGCGTGTGTGTGCGTGTGCGTGCGTGCTTGCGTGCTTGCGTGCGTGCGTGCGTGCGTGCGTGCGTGCGTCCGTACGTGCATATGTGTGTGTGTGTGTGTACTTGTTTGTTGGGTGGAGGAGGACCCTTGCTGTGTACACACGTCCCTACCTGTCAGTCTGGACACCTCACTGTCACAAGCACTCTGCTTCCCCTCTCTCCTCCCCCCACTACCCCAAACCCCCCTTTAGTTCCTCTTCCCTCTGCATAAGGTGTCATCTCTCTCTCTCTCTCTCTCTCTCTCTCTCTCTCTCTCTCTCTCTCTCTCTCTCTCTCTCTCTCTCTCTGTCATTCTTAGCAGATGGGATGGACACACTGTGTTGCCTCATAGTGAGTAGTGTGGGGTAAAAAAAAAAAAGGTAGACACACGGACGGAAATAAGAAGATACTGGTGTTGGGCTCAGAATGTGTTCTGTAGGAAGCATTGGCAAATGGGAATACTGCCAGTTGCCCTGTACACGTCCCCCACTCCAACACCACACACAGGGACGGAGCTATAGGCAGGGCAAGCAGGGCATTTGCCCCTGGGCCCAGGGCCCCTCCTGTATTGGTGGTGGGGGCCCTATTATGACCCTGCCAGGCCATATAGGGGGCCCTATCAGTCTTTTTTTTCCTGGGGCCCTGTGTGCAATTGCTCCGCCACATACACGTATCGCACACAATCACACATGCTTGAAAGAAGATGCTTACTTGCTTCCTCTTTTTTCCCGCCACCCTTCCATACACATTTCCCATTGTCTCCTCCTGTATCCTGATAGTCATTTCCACCACCCACACCATCCCAACAGCCCAACAGCCACCGCACCCAGACCTGATCTCTTCTCCTGCCACTCTCAGTCAAGCTCACAGTGGCCCTCGCCGCTCGAATCACATTATGCTAATGACGCCACGGCGCGATATCGCCGCTGTGTTCTTTACCCTTTTATATTAGCTATATCGATCGCCTCCCTTTCACGACAAATAATTGTACAGATAGGCCGTTATCAGCGAGGAGGGGGGTGGGGGGGGGGGGGGAATAAGCAGGACAGATGGAAGGGAAAGTGAGGACTGTGCAGAATCGCCGGCAGTTTGAGCAACACGTCGATAACAAGTAAGCACTTTTCCAATAAGCGGGGGTTAAGAAAAGAATGGAAACGAATGGTGGCTTCAACTTCCTCTTTAAAAAAAAAAATGTGGTCAATAATGGCTGCTGGAATGAATAAACAGAAACATGGTGAGCATGTTGGTGTCTGGGTAAACATCCCTGGATATCAACTTCTCACTGAGAGCAACCATCTGCTTAGAATGTGTTAAGAAAACTTGCAGAACGAAAAAAAAAAACCAACTACTGTACTATGTTGAAGTAAGGAAATGTGTTGCAATGTGCATAATGCTAAATCATTGGTGAATATTTTTTACAGCTAAATATTTTGTTACTCACTTTAAGTCTTTAATGGCCATATGCCATGGCACAAATAGATTCACTTATTGGCGTTAATATCTCTGGAAAAGAAACATGTGCAAATGCAAATGTACACATAAATAAAATGTAAAAATCCTCTAACATTAGGCATATATATCACTTTGAACAACAGTAGTAGTTTTTTTAGGCCTAAGTGATTTAGTAGTTGGTGAAATATGGTAAGTTAAGTTTTAATACGTCCAAAATTGATCCAGTCATTCATCAGCTGAGTGAGCAGCCCTTTTTAATCTGAGCTTTGCATACCATGTGCACCAAAACATACAAGTTCGCAGAAGAAAATGCCTTCATGCTATTTTCAAATGGAATTGCTCTCCACAGTGCTTAGGTACATTTCCATGTGTTCCCTGACACCACTATTTTAAGATGGTCCCTCTGACAGTGCTGTTTTCAGGTTAATTGGCCAATGAGCCATGCTTGGCAGAACTTACCTTTGCCCTCACAATTAATCTCCTTGGCAACAAGGATACACTGTCAACCATTATCTGCCCTTCAGTTTCTTCCCTCATATCTAATCCTCTCCTCCCCTCTCACTTGTCATCCACAGGATCCTTTAAAAAACAAATACAAACATTACAAAGCACAATCTCTATGCTCTTATATCACCCTTTTACACAAAAGGATGCATTTTACACCCCTTTCTGGTCTCTTTTCTCCATCGTCTTCTCTCCTCTCACAAGTTCCTTTCACATGAACCCTAAACGTGCACTCTAGACTCTCTAGAAACACAAACCTACACCTTTAAACTGAAAGAACCATGAGGTGTCTTTTAGATGCCTTCCCTCCTTGACACACCACTATGTTCAGGGGAAAGGTGTAACGGCCAATGAGGTCTGTATGGCCAGCACTCACCTTTTGCTTTCTCTGGGATTGAGATTGCCATCTCAATTAATCTCCTAGGTCAATAGGAGATGCATCAACCCTCCCCTACCACTCCCCCTCCTCCCATTTCTCTCTCTTTCTCTCCATCCTCTCACATCTCTTTCACGTGAAGCCCCCTCCTGAGATCTCTCCCCTGCAGCCAAGACCATCATTCAGTCACTGACACATGGAGACCCGCTTTGACCTTCAGCCCAGGGTGGGAGCACCCCGCCTGGGGGGCCAGGAGACGGTGGCTGGATGGCTGGATGGCTGGATGGCTGGATGGGTAACATGCCTGTGACGGCTGAATGAGCAGGAGCAGCAGCAGGGGCAGGTGGATCTGTTGCTCCGTGCGGGGGGTCTTCTCTCTTGACTGTCGAGGATTTTCACAGGAGTGTGACTTGTGCAAGTGCCATGTGATTCGAAATTGCTATGTGAGGCATGTAGTAAAATACAATATACGGATTCATAGAATTGTCTGGACCTGTCACCAGACATCAAGGAAATCTGTCAAAATTGAAATACTGTGTGGCTGTTTCCCCGCAAAGGGGTGAAATGCATGTTGCAGTGCGCTGGATTTGATTTCAGTCCCATATTGGAAACAATATTTAACATTCATAAAACAATTAGCCTACTTCTGATCTCGTGGTAAGGTACTGTGGAAAAGTGATAACAAAAGCCAATCATCTTCTTAGACATTTGTTTTTTTGACTTTGCCATCATGCTAATGCTGCAACTCTAGCGTGGCACTGAAGCGACTGAAGTGAGAGTTGACGAGGTGGTTAGAGGTGTGTCGTTCACGAACGAGCCGGTTCTTTTGAACGGCTCCCTGAAGTGAACGATGGGAACCGGATCACAGCTGGGTGAGCCACTCGACCGTTATTTCGTTCATTTTTAATTGATTTTAAGCACGTGACCTTGACCAGAGTAATTCAATTTAGGAAAAAACACAATTGTTTGCCTTAAAGAGTGGCAAAAACGGTCTTTAGAAGCAGGAGAATAATCAGTTGTTGTTTGGACAAAATTACCTGAGGTGTTGTAGGAGCCATTTTTGTGTTTGATTTGGCATTTCATTTTTTGCTTGACTTTTGGTTTGTTGACATTTGTTTTTTGGAATTGTGACACCTGCTGGCTGAAATTTGTCCCTGCACCTTGAATTTGGCAGCCTGGCTGATGATTCACCTTGGTGCTTAATTGGCACAGGTGAATAATCAGACAGCTATTTTTTGGAACAAAGAGCTCACTTTGAGCATTGAGCATGAAGCATTAGGCTTTTGGAAAGACAAAGACGCCAGCAGGAAACCGTTTTCAATATCACATTTTTATGTTGTTTTTTGGACGGTATTTTTTGTTGGAAACTTGGAAACATATTGATGAACATTGAAACTGAAGAAAATTTTAAGTTTGATGGAATACTGGAATAAAACCGTCTCTTTAAACAATTGAAACACCTTCTTGGCGTCAAAGATGTAGAACTTACAAGGAGTCACTACATAGTTTGAAAACGTCTGCATTGGACCATTTGGAAACGCTCTTTCGTTTGGATTGGAACATGGATTCATGAACTTTTTCGTTGGAATTACTGGAATTACTGCCCTGTGTTTGGAAGATTGGATTAATTGACTGTATCAGAACTGGACTGCAAATATCTCATTTATTCTTTCTTTTGGATATCCTCTTCAAAGGCAAGGACTGCACTCATAATTTGCACCGGTGGAGTGAGTATAAAAGGCACTACACACGGGCCGCCGCGCTCGCAAAGACTATGCGCTTTAAGTTTGGAACGTTGCCAATTTTTGTGTTTTGAGACTGAAGACCTTTTTACTTTTTTATAACGTGAATACATTTTTGAGTTTGAATTGAAAATGACCGAGCCAGTAGAAGAGGAACCGAATACAGAAGAACAGAACTTAGTAGAACAGCAGAACATGGAAGCTGAAAGGAAACTTATACAGTTAATAGGCAGCCGAAGAGGAAAACTTGGATACCTGACAAGGAAAAAAAATGAAATTAACACTTTAATTACTGCTGGAGAAGAAAAGGAAAATGTGCTAAAGCTAATTGACACTTTTGAAAGAAGCTTTAATGAGTTTAAAGAATTACAGGCCACAGTGCAAAGTTTGATGAAAGATGAATACGAGAGAGAGGCTGATCAAGTTGATTGGTTTATCCCGAAAGCTACTAGTTTCAGCACATTTCTGGAAGGCATAACGCAATGGGCAATGAGCAGTGATGAGGTGCATGAAGAATTACAGGAAGAAGTAGAGGAGCAAGAAAATCTGGTAGTCGCGGAGGACAGTGCCTCTCAAACTGGTCAAAAGGAAAAGAGCAAAGCCCCTAGCGAACATGGAAGTGTTGCGTTCAGACGGCCTGACGCGCAGCCTGTAGTGGAAGACTGGCAGCGAGCTGAGGCAGACTGCGCAGCATTGAAAGCAAAAAGTAAAGCGCTGAATGAAAAATTAGAATTGGATATTGAAGAGGCCAAATTAAAAGCGCGCAGAGAAAAACTTGACATGGAATCAGAGTTGGCAGCCGCAGAAGCAAGGGCAAAAGCACTGCGTGAGTCAGAGGAAAGGCGCTCACTGATTGGCGGCTATCAATATGATACACCGACAGAATACAAAATTCCCACAACAGCGCAGAGGCCAGTGAAACAACCAGCGCAGACACCAATAACTCCGCAAAGCCAAACAGAACATGTACAGTCTGTTCCTGCTGCCGATGGCAACGACCAAATTGCTGATGTTTTAAAAAGACAAACAGAAATAACAGAATTACTTGTTAAACAGCAAACTCTGTCTTTGTTGCCAGATAGGAATGTGCCAATTTTTGATGGAAATGCACTTGAATTCAGAACCTTCATCAAGGCATTTGAACAGTGTGTAGAAAGACACACAACTAGTCTGGCAGATCGTCTTTACTACCTGCAGCAATATACCAAGGGCCAACCTAGAGATCTTGTAAGCAGTTTCTTGCACATGGACCCAAAGGTAGGCTTCAAGGAAGCAAAAAAGCAACTTGAAAAACAGTTTGGCAACCGCCACAAGATAGCATCTGCTTTCATGACCAAGGCATTAAATTGGCCAGTCATAAAACCTGAAGATGGCAATGGGCTGAGGTCTTATGCTCTGTTTTTAAACAGCTGCTATCACACCATGCAGGATGTAGACGGCCTAAAGGAATTAGAGAATTCCACCAACCTCAGACAATTAGTGTCTAAACTCCCCTACAGACTGAGAGACAGGTGGCGTGGACATGTGTGTGCCTTACATGACAAAGACCAACAAGTGACATACAAGGACCTAGTGGACTTCGTTGACAAGCAGTGCAGGGCAATGCTAGACCCGGTCTTTGGAGACATAAGTGGCACAGTGGATGCCAAAAGGGCCCCTAAAACAAAACAAACTGTGAGCAGCAGACCCAATGCCAGATCCAGCTTTGCAACCACTGTTGATCATGTACTTGCCAACAACAATGACACACCTGGACATAAACAAAAAACAAACAAGAGTGCATTTGACAAGCCATGTTTATTCTGTGGAAAGAATCATGCATTTCAAAACTGTCAACTGTTTGCAAGAAAACAAAACAACGAAAGAATCCAATTCTTAAAAACAAATGGAATGTGCTTCGGATGCTTGGAGAAGGGACACATGAGTAAGACATGCTCCAATAGAATGACCTGTGACAAATGTTCATTATCTCACCCAACTGTTCTGCATATCCACACAGGAAAGCCAAAGGATGACGGACAAGCTGATCATGCCTTACCTGCAACAAGTGCACTGGTGTCTGTGGAAAAGGACCACCTGCAGGACAGTGAGTCACAATGCACACTAGCCATAGTCCCTGTAAAGGTTAAAGTTGTCAATTCAGAACAATTTGTACATACTTACGCCTTTCTAGATCCCGGTAGCTCCTCCACGTTCTGCACTGATTCCCTGAAAAGAAAGCTAAACACCTGTGGAAAAAACTGCACAATTCTACTGCGAACAATGGGACAGGAGAAGGCAGTCAGCAGCAGTGTAGTCAATGGCCTGGAGGTCAGCAGTATGGAGGATCACAAGTTTCACAAGCTCCCAGATGTTTACACACAACCAAAATTACCAATGTCAAAACGGCACATACCCAGTCAGGAGTCAGTTCAGAAATGGCCATACTTACAAGAAGTCAAATTGTCACAACTGGATGCCGACATAGAATTGTTCATTGGAATAAATGCTGCCAAACTCATGGAACCCTGGAAAGTCATTAACAGTAGAGGAAATGGTCCGTATGCCGTTAAATGCCCCCTAGGATGGGTAATCGGTGGACTCATGCAAGAAAGCACATGTGACCTCAAAGGCAGCCATGCATGTGCAGCGGTAGTGAATCGCATTTCAGTGGCCAACTTGAATGAGTTGTTGGTAAAACAATACCATCACGATTTCCCAGAGAAAGAATCTGAAGAGAAAACAGAAATGTCAATAGCAGACAAACAATTCATGTCAATTATGGAAAAATCTAAAGAATGGAAAAATGGTCATTACTACTTACCTTTACCTTTGAAGGAGGAGAATGTAAACATGCCAAACAATTACCAACAGGCACAGCAACGTGTTCTCTCCCTGAAAAGAAAATTAGAAAGAAATGCAGAATATCATGCAGAATACACAGCCTTCCTACAGGGAGTGATCGAAAGTGGCTATGCGGAAATGGTCCCAGATGATGAGCTGAACAAGGAGAGTGGAACAGTCTGGTTTCTTCCACACCATGCTGTACATCACCCAAAAAAGGGCACTTTGCGTGTAGTTTTCGACTGCTCTGCATCATTTCAAGGAACATCTTTGAACAGTGCTCTCATGCAAGGCCCAAACCTCACTAGCAACCTGGTAGGTGTTCTCCTGCGCTTCCGCCAAGAGCCAGTTGCATTAATGGCGGACATAGCAAGCATGTTCCACCAGGTGAGGGTAGCTGAGAAACATGTCAACCTCTTGCGTTTTCTCTGGTGGCCAAATGGTGACACAAGTCAACCACTCAGACAATATAGAATGACCGTGCACATATTTGGTGCAACATCTTCACCAAGCTGTGCCAGTTTCGCACTCAGACAAACAGCAGAGGACTTCAAAAATCAATTCTCTGTGGAAGCAATGGAGACGATTAAGTCTAATTTTTATGTCGATGACTGCTTAAAGTCAGTGGCAACCGAGAACGATGCAATGTCCTTGTACAAGGAACTAGAAACTGCATGTGCAATGGGAGGCTTCCGCTTGCACAAATGGATATGCAATAACCGAACTGTTCTTATGTCCATCCCACAGGCAGACAGAGCACAGCAAGTGAAAGATCTTGACCTGGAAAAGAGTGAATTGCCTGTGGAAAGAAGTCTTGGAATCCAGTGGTGTGTGGAAAGGGATGAACTTACCTTTGCTGTGAGCCTAAAGAATCAGCCACACACCAGGAGAGGTATACTGTCTGTAATCGCATCTGTGTATGATCCTCTTGGCCTCATCTGTCCATTTGTCCTTACAGCTAAAAACATCCTGCAGGACCTGTGCAAACAAAACCATGCCTGGGATAAAGACCTACCAGAGCACCATGTGCAGATGTGGCAGGAGTGGCTGACTGGACTGAGACACATTGGAGAGCTTGCAGTCACCAGGTGCATGAAGCCTGCGCAGTTTGGTCAGGTAACATCTGCACAATTACACCACTTCAGTGATGCCTCAGAAAGCGGATATGGTTGTGTCTCCTACCTCCGTCTTGAGAATGCTGAACAGGAAGTACATATATCCTTTGTAATGGGGAAGTCACGTGTAGCACCCCTGAAACAAATGACCATGCCAAGACTGGAGCTTACTGCTGCAATGCTCGCAGTTAGGGTAGATAAGCTACTCAGAACAGAGTTGCAGCTCACTCTGGAAAGTTCAGTCTTCTGGACCGATAGTACAGCAGTGCTAAAATACATAAGAAATGAAAACAAAAGGTACAAAACGTTTGTGGCCAATAGGGTGCACACAATAAGAGAAATGACTGAAGTAAAACAATGGAGATACATTGAGACAAAGCTCAACCCAGCAGACTGTGCATCTCGTGGGTGTAAAGCCAGTGCACTCACCCAGTCCACCACATGGCTTAGTGGCCCACACTTTCTCAGGAAACAAAATTCTGAATGGCCAAAGTCTGACATTGACACGCAGACATTTGATGGTGATGCTGAGGTGAAGAGAGATGTTGTAGTCATGGCAACCACAACCAATCAGAACCCAACCCACAACTTCATACAGTACCACTCAAATTGGAGTAAGCTCATACGAGCAGTGGCATGGATGCTTAGACTGAAAAGTGTGCTCCTGAACCTCAGTCAGAAAAGAAAGGAGATGCTGAATATTGATTCTGATGACAAGAAACCACGGAAAAGGAAGGACAAAATGAGAACTGGAACGAAATGTATGAATGCGCAACTTACCTTGGATGAGCTAAAGGCTGCAGAACATGCCATCATTCAATCTGCTCAGAGAGAAAGTTACCCAACCGAAATGGAAACCTTGCAGAAGGGAAACACACATGTTAGTAAACATAGCACAATTTGCAAACTGGACCCTTTCATGCAGGATGGACTTCTCCATACTGGAGGGAGACTGAGCAGAATGGCTATCCCAGAAACTCAAAAACACCCTGTGATTCTTCCTAAACACCACCACATTTCCAAACTTGTCCTAAGACACATTCATGAACAACTAGGACACTGTGGAAGGAATCACATGTTGGCTAAATTGAGACAGCATTACTGGATACCAGCAGCAAACGCCCTGGCCAGAAAGATCAGATCCGAGTGTGTGTTCTGCAGAAAACAACATGCACTCTTAGGAGAGCAAAAGATGGCAGATCTGCCAAAAGAGAGAGTGACACCTGATTCGCCACCCTTTACTTATGTCGGTGCAGATTATTTTGGCCCAATAATAGTGAAAAAAGGACGAAGCGAAGTTAAGAGATATGGTGTTCTTTTCACATGCCTCACCACCAGAGCCGTTCATCTAGAAGTAGCCAACTCACTTGACACTGACTCATGCATCCACGCTATTCGTAGGTTCGTGAGCAGGAGAGGTCAGGTACAACAGATCAGATCAGATAATGGAACAAATCTGGTATCAGCTGACCGTGAACTCAAGAATGCCATTAAGGAGTGGAACAAAAGTCACAAACTACAAGCAGCTCTACAGCAAAAGGGCATAGAATGGATCTACAACCCACCTGCCGCCTCGCATCATGGGGGGGTATGGGAAAGATTAATCAAGCAAGTAAAGCAAACACTCCTGGCCGTAACCAAAGGCCAAACACTAGATGACGAGTCCCTTCATACTTTCCTTTGTGAAGTAGAAGCAATCATTAATAGTCGCCCACTTACCACCGTCTCTGATAGCCCTGATGACCTTGAACCCTTGACCCCTAACCACCTTTTACTCCTTAAAGGCCAGCCCACACTATCTCCTGGTTCGTTCCAGAAATCAGACACGTACAGTAAACGCAGATGGAAACAAGTACAATACTTAGCCGATGCATTCTGGAAACGATGGGTTAAGGAATATCTTCCAACCTTACAAGAAAGACAAAAATGGTTGAGAACTAAACGTAATTACATGAGTGGGGATGTTTTAATTTCTGCCCCTACTGCCCCTAGGGCATCTTGGATGTTAGGGAGGGTTATTGACACAAAGAAAGATTCAAAAGGGGTGGTACGTAGTGTAACACTGAAAACCCAAACAAGTGTCTTAGAGAGACCAATTACAAAGGTCTGTCTGTTGTTGGAGAATGACATGTAAATATGACTTTGGTATGATTGTGATATGATCTAACGAGGTACTTTGAATGACTGCTTTGTGTGAAACAGTGCTTTCTGTGATGATGATGATGATGATGATGATGATGCTTGCTTTCCACTTACACTGAACATTCTAGGCTTCACATGCGCACATGGACCATGGACCTCTGAAGATCCATTCCGTGCACACACAAGCGTCGTATCCATACACAGACACTAAGCACAACATACACCACTTATGGACTCTTGAATGAGCAATGCCTGTAATGGCAAATGGACTCTATGGACTGACTGAAAACACTTTTGATGTTCTTGTAAATGATGTGAATTATGACAGATGTAAAAGATGATTGAATTTACTTACATATACATGGCTCCTTATTTTTTATTTGGTTGTTATTGTACCTGTCCTTAGCCAGTAGCAATAAGGGGGGTGATATGTAGGAGCCATTTTTGTGTTTGATTTGGTATTTCATTTTTTACTTAACTTTTGGTTTGTTGACATGGTTTTTGGAATTGTGACACCTGCTGGCTGAAATTTGTCCCTGCACCTTGAATTTGGCAGCCTGGCTGATGATTCACCTGGGTGCTTAATTGGCACAGGTGAATAATCAGACAGCTATTTTTTGGAACAAAGAGCTCACTTTGAGCATTGAGCATGAAGCATTAGGCTTTTGGAAAGACAAAGACGCCAGCAGGAAACCGTTTTCAATATCGCATTTTTATGTTGTTTTTTGGACGGTATTTTTTGTTGGAAACTTGGAAACATATTGATGAACATTGAAACTGAAGAAAATTTTAAGTTTGATGGAATACTGGAATAAAACCGTCTCTTTAAACAATTGAAACACCTTCTTGGCGTCAAAGATGTAGAACTTACAAGAAGTCACTACAGGTGTAGTCAAAATATTACATTGTAAACACTGAATAAATAATTTAAAAGAGAGCCAAAAGAGACAGTTTTTTTGAACGGCTCTTTGAAAGGAATGAGCCACTAAGACCCGGATCCCGTCAAAGAGCCATAAATCCCATCTCTAGTGGTGGTTAGGAGGGTGGAGCAGAGGCATCAAGAGGAGTGTGATGTAGTGAACAGTGTTGCCAGATTAGGCGGTTTCTCACCCGATTGGGCTGCTTATAAGATGGCCGTCTGCGGGTAATTATGGCATTTTAGCGGGTATTTCTGCCCATTTATGGTCATAGAAATCAGTAGAAGTTAATTCAAGTTGGACAGGATTTAGTGCTTCCAGGCGGGTTTTGAGCATTTTTTGGGCTGGAAATCATCAGTCTCATCTGGCAACCCTGGAAGTGAATGGCAGTGTGAGGGAATGGATGTGAGGTGACAATATGTGAGGCAGGAGTGTAAATGATACACCTGCGAAGAAAGTGTGCGTGAAAAAGACATTGAAGAGGTCACAGGGAACTGAAGAGGGATAGCAGACCTTCTTTCACTGCAGTTCCTGTCCCATTGGAAAGCCCTGATCTCCCCTTCAAATTTCTTCATGGGCAACCTAAAAACCTTTTTGGATTGTGTAATGGCCTTCTGTATGTATTTTGTCTGGATAGAAGTCCTTTTAGTATAAACAGCTGTAATGCTGTGTGTCTGTTTTCCACTGCAAGTGAGATTTTTATTGTCGCTACAGGTTACATAGACCAGTGTTTCTTAACTGGTGGGATGAGACCCGAAAGTGGGTCACAGAGGGGTCCTGGGTGGGTCATGAAGCATGGTGTAAAAATCTATTCATTCACTCTTTTACTGTCAGTCACCAAATTGGAAAAAAGATGTGGAATAGAAGTCGAAGAGAGATTGAAACATGGTAAATACTCCGATAGTTGATAGACATGTTGTCAGCATACAATGCTTATAATGCTGTTGCATTTATTATCAAATACATAGATATCATTTTGATAATTACTTTGATAATTTGATAATTACTAAGATTTTGAAAATATTTCAAGAGTTTCATTGCAAATGGTATATCCACCATTTTTGCTGTATAGTATTGGAAATGATTGTTCAGAAGTCCTTGCATCTATGTGTGAATTCTTGCCATTCACATATTTTGAGAACATACTTTTCAAACCTATGTAAAAAGCTTTTTGCAATGCAATTCAATGAAATGCACAAATATGTCAATTTCTCAAAATGTTCCCAAATGGATAAACACCATTTTGCAATGAAGCTCTTCATTTGGTCACGACATAATGGCCATGCAAAATTGTGGGTTCCGTTAAGAAGCACTGACATAGACATGGAGAAATAGAAATATCCACTGTGAAGCGCATACCATCAACGCACCGGATATCATAACAACATTGCTTTTGGTGTTAGCATTGGTTTTTACAAGATTGGTGACAATAAGGTTTTAACAGATGCACTGCATAAAGGGTTTAACAGACCTGCTTATCTGGAGCGTCCTACCAATAGGTACAGGGGGTTAGTTGGCTTAAGGGCTATTTATCCATGGATGAGGGAGCAGGTCAGCATTAGTTATTAACTCCCCCCATCCCACACTCTTCCACGAGATTTGAACCGATGACCTTTCAATCCAATGACCAATTCCCTAACCGCTATAGGCCACAGTTGATGTTCTGCATTACCTACATCGACATTGGGTGGGTCCAGAGGGCGATTTGTATGGGGTGAGGGTGGAGGGGATTGTCTCCTCTTCTGGTTTTATCTGGTTTATTTGGTTTTGATAGTGTTTAAAATCTCTAAAGTATTTCCCCTTCTGCTTTTTCCAAAAATCACACCCTGTTTGGTGTACTGAAAGGTAGCAGGCAAAAAGTAGTACAGTACGGCCAAAGTAACCTTTTGACACCTTTAAAGGAACAGTCCATTCCTTTCGGCTTTTCACCTATTTGCAGTATTTCTAAGTATGACACTTGAGTGTGCATATAATTTTCTTCTCAGCGTGTTCAGTACTTTATCAGTATTATAGTTATTAGCTTAGCTTAAAATAATCACTGGAAGTAAATGGTACTGTAACTTAAGCATCAAGCCACAATTGATCACCGGAGGGAATTAAATTGCTGTTTTGCACTCTGGTGAATTTTACACTCACTTTAAAGTGGTTTATAAGTACGTTTGATGATGTTTTACTTGGTGGCATGGTGAAGGGAGAGAGAGAGAGAGAGAGAGAGAGAGAGAGAGAGAGAGAGAGAGAGAGAGAGAGAGAGAGAGAGAGAGAGAGAGAGAGAGAGAGAGAGAGAGAGAGAGAGAGAGATATGATATACACACATAATGATACATACACACAGTCACACACCCTTGATGCCCCCCCTTGATGCAACACTACCAATAAAGCTTCATTTTTAATTTGAGAGAGAGAGGGGGGGGGGTGTGGGATACTGTATAAGTATTTTCTGTATGTGTTTGTTTATGTCTCCGTCTATATGTGTTTATATGTGGCAATCTGTGCACTCGTCAGGACTCAGACACAGATTGTTTGTGACGGAACGTTTTCCAAAGCAGCGTGGAGGCGCTGAACAGCTGCTGCGGAATGACACGTCGGGAGACAACAGAGGCATAATGAATGCACGCTTGTCAAGTGACTCCGTGTCAGCGCCACCCGAAAGGATTGCTCTTATGTTGGGCTCACAGGAAGGAGTGATACAATCCTCTTATATGAAGAGGCAGTCAACGCCATGGCATTTAGAAGAGGAAGGGCGCGAGGTGTCTGACTTTTTTTCTTGCACATGCCAAAAAAATTATGCTGCACACAGACACACAGGTTTATTCACTCACTCACAGCGCACACACACACAATCAGAAACTCACAGGCATGTGGGTATGCACAGAGAGAGAGAGAGAGAGAGAAGG
This sequence comes from Engraulis encrasicolus, assembly GCF_034702125.1. Classification (NCBI taxonomy): domain Eukaryota; kingdom Metazoa; phylum Chordata; class Actinopteri; order Clupeiformes; family Engraulidae; genus Engraulis; species Engraulis encrasicolus. The sequence continues at coordinate 9,550,261 of NC_085870.1, forward strand.
AGAGAGAGAGAGAAGAGGTGGAAATTGGCACTAGTCACCAGATCCGAAAATGGCTGGTTTGGACGCAAATGAACTGATGAGTGGGTATGTTAATTTTCAGCCCTGACACACACACACACACACACACACACACACACACACACACACACACACACACACACACACACACACACACACACACAGCTAGCTTCTCCCAAACATGTCGGTGGCATCCATGGCAGGTGTCTGTGACACACACACACACACACACACAGCTAGCTTCTCCCAAACATGTCGGTGGCATCCATGGCAGGTGTCTGTGCGTGTCAATACGAGAGCAAATGAGTGAGTGTGTGCCTGTGGGCCAGGCCAGTCCGCCAGCCTGCAAGTTCAACTGCAACCAGGGCTGGACTGGGGGAGAAATGGGGCCCGGGCACTTTTGGCCTAAAGGGGCCCCCCTCATAATTAGCGGCGCAGAACTGACTCACCGGTGGGCCCCGCACCCTCATGGGCCCCTATTTTCAGAAATGTAAAGAAAAAGAAAAAAACATCTCAGGAGCCCTGAGGAAGGTCAGTAGAGCGAAAGCTTGGCCTATTATTAAAAAAGAACGCAAAGGGGATTTAAGTGTGCGGACATTTTTCTTTCAATTTTACACAGTTTTTGTTTATGTTTGGCACCTTTTAATCGAGTGTGTGGTGTGATCCGGTTAAACATAAACAAATATGTCTGAAAATAGGGGCCCACGAGGGTGCATGGCCCACCGGGAATTGCCCGGTATGCCAGATGGCCAGTCCAGCCCTGCCTGCAACTGCAGCCAGCCCTGCTTATAGAGCTCTGACCTTCCCCGTCCGCCCTCGACCCGACTCCTGCCACTTCCAGCCCAGATAAATCACACTTGATCAGCGCCGCCCCGCCACCTACCCACCTACCCACCTACCCCCACCCCCATAGGTGGCTCCCGCCGGCCCCCTGAAAAGCAGCTCCTCATCGGGCAGGACAAGGTGCATACCAAGCAATGGAGGAGGGCAGCTGGCGTATTGACCCAATCAATGGTGCCGTCGGTGGGAGCTGACAGGAAGGAGATTGGCGGCACTGGAGAACATCAGGACTCTTCACTGTGACACCTCTCTTTTTTCGCTCTTCCTTTCTTTCTTTCTTTCTTTCTTTCCTTCTTTCTTTCTTTCTTTCTTTCTTTCTTTCTTTCTTTCTTTCTTTCTTTCTTTCTTTCTTTCTTTCTTTCTGTCAACATGGGAGAGTGACAAACCTCAGGGTCTCAAAGATCACATATACGCTGAGAACACTAAGAGAGGTGTAAATGTAATGTGATGTAATGTAAAAAGGGTGGTCGTCTCGTCACCCATCGCTCACATTCTGACTTGTGTCATTGTTCTCATGAGGTGGGATGGGATGGGCTGAGCGAAGATCTCGGTGGCGGTAAAAACTACCAGTTGCTATGACAGCGGGAGAGTTCCTCTCTGTTTTCTAGAGGCTCATAAGAGCCTCTCTGTGTTCCAAGAACACCACTCACCACTAACAGCTCTTTCTCACACACCACTTATCCCCCTCCTGGCAACATTACATTACGGTTTTTTTTCATCCAAAGTGACATAGAGAAGAGGAAAGAATCGAGCCATGGATGTGCAGAGGCTACGCAGGCTGAATAATAGCGTAAGAAGGGTATAACACAGTAGTTCTCTACCTTTCTTGAATAAGTGCCTACTGGACCTCATTATAAGTCTGCTAACACCCCCTTGACCACGTCAAGCATACCAACGCCCCCCTTAGTATTAAAAAGTAACATAGACTAATGCTCCCTAATGGCAACTAAGCACCGCCTCTCTCCCCCTGTCAGTTGTATCCTTCTCAACGTCCTCCAAGGGCTCCCCAACATCCCTTTGGGGGGCTTTAGAGCCCTCATTAACCCATTGTGTCCTGGAAACACATATACGCTGCATTCAGGTTTTTGAGATTTGAGCTGTTTTATTAAAAATGTGGGTATGTTAGAGCTGAATGAACACTATACTAGTGCGAAACGAAGGTTCCAGATTATAAATGTAACTTATTTCATGTTTGTATGTGCTTCGGAGGCTGAGATATATAGGATTTGATAGGCAGAGGGCACCCTTACCCAAAAAGGGCTTAGGACAAAATGGGTTAAGAAACACTTTAACAAATGAAGAGAACAGAGCAACTAAGAGCATAAAAAAGTACACAACGGTGGAAAGTGAACATAAGCGTTGTTGTAGGAGTGGAAATTGCTTCCAGGAAAGAACAATCTTCACCCTAGTTTCCCCTATTTTTTCCAGTTGCTTGACTGTTGGCCAGTGACATGTTCTCCTAGCCTGGTCCTGACCATCCCATAATACTACCATTTCCATTTCGTATTCATGGTCTGGACTTTGTTTGATCTGACGCGATTGCAGGAAGCAGGAAGGGCATTTTCGGAAAAATCAGGATTTAACTTATAAGCTGTTGAACAAACATGTCTGATGTCTATCTATGGCGATGTAGGACCGTTTAATAGACATGTCTGACAGAACATCCTACAGTAGGATAGAATTACAATTTAGGACCGTTTGTCAGAACACCGGCGAAAATCCTACCGGTCTACACCGCTCCACAGAGGACAGGTACACAGTAAATGTTGCAGTGTTAATTCAACACTTAGAGAGTTCAATTAGGTCCAAATGATGTCAAATAAACTCTCTAAGTGTTAAATGAGCACTGCAGAATTTACTGTGTACCAGACGTAGTGCGGAGCCAAGTGTCTTGGCGGAAGTACGTAGGATGGTGCGCGAGGCTAATGTTCTCCAGCTGTCTCTGAGCTATTCCCTACCCTTTGGGGAGCAGCAGCAGCAGCAGTCACACCTTTTCTATTTAAATGACACCGCAGCAGCAGCAGCACCTTAATTGTGGTATGATGACAAGATGACACAAGTTCCAAGTGGGATTTTTGTGTGTATATACACGTATATAGCCTAACATCTTTTCCGAGTGTTTAAGGATATATCCATCAACTGTAGATCCTAGGGGTCCTGGGTGGTAGACAGAAGTGTGCGTGTGCGTGTGCGTGCGTGCGTGCGTGCGTGCGTGCGTGCGTGCGTGCGTGCGTGTGCGAGAGTGCGAGTGCGCGTGTGAGAGTGACACTGTGTGCGTTTGTGCATGAATTCACAAGGGAAATATTCAATGCATACTGTAAATCTTCATGCACACTTAGCAATTTAAATGTGCTACTGTATGTGCATTCAATGTACCTCATTCAATTCAATGTGCTCCAGTCCAGATAGAAACACTTTTTCAATAGAAATAAACTGTTAAGGAATAATATACAAAAGTGATCAACCATGGGACTACACAGTGGTGCTTGTGATCCAGCATGAATGTGCATTCTGATGAGATTGCTAGCAGTCTTAAACACACACGCACGCACGCACGCGCACACACACACACACACACACACACACACACACACACACACACACACACACACACACACACACACACACACACACACACACACACACACACACACACACACACACACAGACTGCTTCAGCATAATGTGAGAGCATGAGGGAGAGGTGGCAAAAGAGAAAGAGAGGGTTTGTGCGTGTGCCAATCTTCATGCGGATGCTTATTCTGTGGGTTTGTGCATGCATACATGCATTTCTGTATTTGTGTGCAAGTGTGAGCTTGCATGCAGACGTGTGTGTGTCTGTGTCTACAGTATGCGAGTGCACGCATACCTGTGCAAGAGTGTGTTGATGAGCGCATGCGTGCTTGTATGTGCGTGCATGTATGCATGCATTCATAGCTGTGCATGAATCTGAATATGTGCATTCCTGTGTGTGGGTTAATGCATACAGGCATCTCTATATTTGTGTGCATGTGTGTGAGTTTGCATGCCTGCCCACCTGTGTGTGTGTGTGTGTGTGTGTGTGTGTGTGTGTGTGTGTGTGTGTGTATGTGCAGGGCCGCTGACAGCTTTGGCTGGGCCCAGGACAAAGTCATCTGAATGGGCCCCCCACCCAATACATACAGTGTAGTGGAAATCCAATTCTGTCAATTCCTAGCCAGGCTGTGCCCTCCTAGTGACGCAACACTTTCAGAATTGCAACTAGTCAGGTCAAGAGCAATGCACATACTTTCTGAGTTCCCAAAAATACAGGAACTCCTCCCACTTTTTCGGTAAGCAAACAAACATAAGCAAACCAAGGGAGGCGGGTCAACCATGCCGTTTGGGAAATGATAATTGTTATGCTCTTGGTCTCGAAGAAATTTGAACGTCGATGATAATCAGGCTAGTCAATCCCCCCCCCCTTCTCTCTGGGCCCGGAACAGCTGACCCCTTTGTCGCCCCCTGTTGGCTCCCCTGTGTATGTGTGCCAATGTGCCCGCATCATGCACTATAAATGATACGTGTCAGAGTTGCACACCACCCAAGGTAACATCCTTGAGGTTGCACTGAAATATTCCAAGACTCACTGCATCCAGGCTGCTTTTGATATGAAGACCCATCCTCAATCTACCCTCTCCGTGCATGTGGGACTACAAAAAAAGAGAGAGAGCAAATGCCCATTTTTGTTGTTTATACTGTATGTGTTTTTATATGTTTTGGAGGGCTTCATTGTTTTTCCTGCATACACAAAGCTGTCAATCATACAGACACCAGCGGGGGTCCACCCAGTGGCATAGGAGACCTGTCAACGCAAAACACACACACACACACACACACACACACACACACACACACACACACACACACACACACACACACACACACACACACACGGCTTGGTACCTTGAGTATGTGTTGCTGTCAGCCAACTCCAACTGTTTGCACACATACAAGTACAACTACTGTATTTCTGGTTTTGGTCATGTAAGCTGTTATAAAACACAATCGATTTGTTTGCTTGTACAAAAAAAAAAATAGGATTGCCTTCCAAACCACCTGGGTTATGGAAATGCATTTGGCACAGAGCTGTTCTCTTCACCCATGGTGTTAACTCACAATCTTGCAAACATTTATGAATGATTAAAAAACAAGTGGAAGGTCGAAGGCGCACACAGATGCTACAGTAATGCCCCGTGTACATCAAGCGCTACCAACGCGACCGGGTAGCTGGGGTAGTTGAAGAAGTTTCACCATGAATTCGTTTTATTCGCTCTGGACGCTGCACTGACATGTTTGATTCAGCTAATCACATAACGGCTCTGTCTTGACAGCCTGGGACATTCCTCGATGTGAACGTTCCGATTGGTTTTCGCCGAACAGCGTCATAGCGAATTCGCTTAAGATTAGCTTGAGTTTAATCGTCAAAATTCGCCCTGGTCGCTCAAGAAGCTTCGCCCCTGGCGAATTCGCTCCGGTAGCACTGGTCGCGCACCCTCCATAGAGAATGAATGACTTCCGTCGCTTCATTCGCGTTAGTCGCTCCCGATGTACACGGGGCATTAATGCCGTGTCCAGACCAAGAGCGAACTACGCTGCCTGGTAGCGTGGGTAGCAGAAGAAGTTTCGCCTTGAATACGCTGTATTCGCTCGAGACGCAGCATTGACATGTTTGATTCACCTAATCACATAACGGCTCTGTCTTGACAGCCTGGGACATTCCTCGATGTGAACGTTCCGATTGGTTTTCGCCGAACAGCGTCATAGCGAATTCGCTTAAGATTAGCTTGAGTTTAATCGTCAAAATTCGCCCTGGTCGCTCAAGAAGCTTCGCCCCTGGCGAATTCGCTCCGCTAGCACTGGTCGCGCACCCTCCATAGAGAATGAATGACTTCCGTCGCTTCATTCGCGTTGGTCGCTCCCGATGTACACGGGGCATTAAGAGGACTGGAGTTTGAGTATCTTGCTACTATCCTGCAGACTGCAGCGCTCTTCTGGGCTTTTCACATTTGATTCTCAAACCTTATTCTTGCTTCTGTCCATCCCCAAAGTTTTGGGAGAGAGACAGAGAGAGAGAGACAGAGAGAGAGAGAGAGAGAGAGAGAGAGAGAGAGAGGAAGAGGAGGATAAGGCGCACACAGATGCTACAGTTAAGAGGACTGGAGATTTGGTCTCCAGTTTTTGGTTGAGATTGAGATTTGGTTACTATCCTGTAGACTGCGATACTCATCTGTTTTAGACAGCGCTTTTTACATTTGATTCTCTTATTCCTGCCTCTGTACACCCCCGAAGTTTTGGAAGAGAGAGAGAGAGAGAGAGAGAGAGAGAGAGAGAGAGAGAGAGAGAGAGAGAGAGAGAGAGAGAGAAGGATATGGATAGATGAAGAGATGAGGAGATGGAGAGACGATACGTGAGAAAGCAAAGTGTGAAAAAAGACAGGAGCTGAAAACAAGGGCTGAGGGAAAAGTGAAAGAGAAAAGGTTGAGTAGGGAAAAAAGACAGACAATCTGAAGGCACATGTGCAGAGAGACCATACTGGTGGAGTGGATATAACAGATGCAGATACAGCAGTAACAGACAGACCAATAGACCAGCAGATGGATGGCACTGTGTACAGTTAGTTGGTAGCTGATGATATCTCAACCACATTGGTCAGAGAGAGAGAGAGAGAGAGAGAGAGAGAGAGAGAGAGAGAGAGAGAGAGAGAGAGAGAGAGAGAGAGAGAGAGAGAGAGAGAGAGAGAGAGATTGATCATATAGAATGTTCTGAAATCGGAAGCGGAAAGGGGACACAAAGAAAGTCGCCTACTCGGTGGTCAGGAACAAAGGACAACCAGCAACAATAAATGATGGTGACAAAATTACCAAGGCAAAAAAAAGAAACAAACAAACAAAAAACAACCACAGCAACTGAACTTTAAGGCCAGAGCCAAACAAGACAAGGGAAAGGTCTCATCTCTGCCTGTGTTGGGCCATTACACAAATGGCCTGACAAATGTGTGAAAAATTGTCACTGAATAAAACAAGAATCTGCGACCGAGGTGGGCCTATCAAAGTGCTCAGCTGTGTTACACATCTGTCTTCATTAAAGTTTTATTCATTATAGGAGGATGCAAAACAGTTTGTTGAAGGGATCTGCACATTGGGAATATAACAGTGCCACTCCGAGTGTGTTCAAATATCATCCTCTTTGAAAAGTAATATTTCTAAACAATAGATTGCTAGGGGTGTGAGATATACTGTATTGAATTAATTGTATGTTTAAAATAGACTTGAATAGTCAAGATTAAACTAGTAAGAGAAATAAAGAGAGAGGGAAAATAGTTTCTTCATTTGAAATAGTAGTGGAGTAGTGTTCATAATCCATATTACATTGCATTACATTACATTACATTAGACTTAGCTGACACTTTTTTATTTATCCAAAGTGGCTTACAGTTATTATTTTCAGGGTATTGGTTACAGTCCCTGGAGCTATGCTGGGTTAGGTGCCTAGGTCAAGGGCACTTCATCCACGGATGGGGGTGTAGGGAGGGAGAGGTCAGATGGAATTTGAGCCTACAATCCCCAGATTGACCAACCCCCTAACCACCAGGCCACGGCTGTCCCCTCCATATTCAACACAATCGATTAAAAACAGGATCAGTTAGGGGGCTGCTGTGGCACAGCGCGCTAAGCCCCTCACATTTGGGCTTACATTGCCCATGGGTACCCCGGTTTGATTCTGGCCGGGGTCATTTCCCGACCCTGTCCCATCTCTCTCTCCCAATCATTTCCTGTCTACTCTCACACTGTCCTATAATAATGAAGGCCAAAAAGCCCCGCCATGACTCAGTGGGCCCTGCCATGGCCTAACGGTAGGGCACTGGGCTACTACGCCAGCAACCCGGGTTCGATTCCGGCCCGGCTAATTTGCAGATCCTTCCCCGTCTCTCTCTCCCCACTCATTTCCTGTCTCTCCTCCACTAACCTGTCAGAATGATAACAAAATGAATAAAGGCATAAACGCCCTAAAACATATTGTAAAAAAAACTGAATCAGTTGTCCAACATGATACCTCAACACATGAGTATAATCAAGTCGTCACTCTCACTCATTAGTCTTGTGCCGTGTGTGTGTGTGTACTCTGTGACAGAAACACAGACTGTCTGCTGAAGAAGGAGCAGGAATTTTTTCTTGCAGGAATTGTAAGTCAGACCCTGGTGTAGTATGTCTCATTCTGTCGACTGAAAAAAATGGAGGGGGGGAAAAACAGATTGTCTAGCTTTATATGGGGGGGTCAGGGAAAAATAAATTGCAGAAGGGAAAAATGAATTAGTCAAGACGAAGCGTTTCCCTTTGAAAAATTGGTCTGTCATGGCAAGCAGTCATGAG
>NC_085870.1:9566008-9568508 GCF_034702125.1 Engraulis encrasicolus
TGCACACACACAAACACACACACACACACACACACACACACACACACACACACACACACACACACACACACACACACACACACACACACACACACACACACACACACACACACACACACACACACACACACACACACACACACACACACACACACACACACACACATTAGTGGTTGTGGTCAGGTAATAAATGGACCAGCCGTTCACTAATTACATTAGCTGGTGGTGGGCTATAGAAAGCGACCCCCCCCCCCCCCCCCGCAATCCTCCCATCACCAAACACACACACACACACACACACACACACACACACACACACACACACACACACACTGCTCTTCTCCTTCTCCAGTTGAAAGATAACCCGCTTGCTGAACCCAATCTGTAATCCTGTGGACATGTGGTGGAGGGAGGAAGGTAGGGAGGGAGGGAGGGAGGGAGGGAGGGAGGGAGGGAGGGAGGGAGGTCCCCCATTACTGTCAACCGTAGAGGGAAATTAGTTGGTTATTTAACCCTCTAGAGGACTAACATTTAGAGATGCACCAGATCCTGATTTTTAGGATCCTGCCGGATACCGGATCCACTGCTTAATATCCTGCCGGATCCGGAACTGGATGGGCCCTTTTTATTACGTTGGCTCAAACTACTTTTTAGACTCGTTGGCTTACTGCCACACTGCCTGCACTGCCAGACTGACTGAAAAACCTAGGCTAGAGATGCACCAGGTAACTGCCGGATCCGGATCCTGTGAAAAACCCTATTATCCTGCCGGATCTGGAACCGGATCTTGGATCCTGTGCATCTCTACAAACATTAACGTCTAGAGGCTGGACAAAGAGGAGGGAGGCACTGGGAGACTGAGGAGGTGAGCAGAGGAGAGGAGAGGAGGGAGGTACTGGGGGAAAGAGGAGGTGAGGAGAGGAGAGGAGAGGAGAGGAGACCAGAGGAGAAGAGAGGAGAGGAGAGGAGAGGAGAGGAGAGGAGAGGAGAGGAGAGGAGAGGAGAGGAGAGGAGAGGAGAGGAGAGGAGGGAGGTACTGGGAGAAAGAGGAGGCGAGGAGAGGAGGGGAGGTTGTGGTAGAGACAAGGGGGTGGAGAGGAGAGGGGACACTTGTCATGTGGTGTCATGTTGAAGAGGTCCTACACTTCATTGACCGACAACTGACATACACTTCTACACTTCTACACTCCTACACTTCATTGACCGAAAAAAACACAAAGCCAACACTTTAGAGTTTATTACTTTAAATAGGCTATTTCTGTCTTTCCTCCAGTGACGAGTCAAGGACTCCCCATGTCCCTGCATCTAGAATCTGGACAAGGAAGCGAGAAAGCAGAGATGCCATCGTGGCTACTGACAGCCTTTACCGAGCCGGGGATTAAGTCATCTGAAAAGCACCCCTACAATGTAATGGGGAGCCAATCCTGGGGCACCCTCCTCTCCCTGGGCCTCAGACAATTGACCCATTTGTTCCTTCCTATCTGTCTCTCTGGTGGCGTGGCTAAGGTGGCTATGGTGGCATGGGACTCATAAAAAGGCTTCGTCCGGACATGCCTACGTCACTAGTGATGCGCGTCCTCGTTGCCGAACTGCAGTGGGCACTGCACTAAGACTCACTGTTTTAAACAAGCGATTTAGGGTTAGGTTTAGGGTTAAGGTTAGGTTTAGGGTAAAGAGTAGGGACGTTATGGACAGTTGTCATGGCGATGAATCAACCGTCGTCGGCAACGAGGACGCACATCGCTATTGTGATGTAGGCACGTAATACCGCCTCCGGACGAAACAACCTAGAATTTCATTGTCCCACCGAGGCATACCAAAAGTCCGACTTGCTATACTGTAGGTATGCTGTGTTCAGCCACATGCATACCCTATGTTTGGTCAATTGCGTGCATATTTCTGTTCTTATCTTCACCACCTTCATAGCTCAGTCCGCCTTTGACATGTGAACCATTTCTTCCCAATTGTTTTTGATCTGCTCCTTTTGCATCAATATAAATGTATGAAATCAACGCTTGGAATGTGCAAAGCACTCTAGATGTATCCATAAGCATCTAACACAGAGAGTATAAATGATCCTTGTGTGCAATGCACCACAGTACCACAGGTGGGTGGTTGTTGATCACTGATATGTTTGTGCTATTCCCATCGTGTGATGGATTAAAAACAGGAAACTAATACATTTATTTATTCGTTTATTCATGTCTATCCCATCTTTATTTCCTATGGTGATGATGGGGCAAGGACTCCCCCTGTGTAAAATGTGTAATGTGATTAGATCCAATGATAAGCTTGCTGAGCACAATTAATTTGGATGAAGGCAGCAGAGAAACGAATGAATGGAGAACTGAGATTGGAGTACTGTAGTAGTACTAGCAGTGTGTGTGTGTGTGTGTGTGTGTGTGTGTGTGTGTGTGTGTGTGTGTGTGTGTGTGTGTGTGTGTGTGTGTGTGTGTGTGAGAGAGAGAGAGAGAGAGAGAGAGAATGTTCAATGTATGAT
>NC_085870.1:9583508-9601008 GCF_034702125.1 Engraulis encrasicolus
CAAAAGGGGGCTAGGTGCTAAAGATGGCCGCCGGGCCAGGTTGTGGGGCTAAGGGCCGATTTCCATGGCCCGTCGAATTCGATGGGCCAGCAAGCACCGCCGAGGCTCGGAGGCGGGGTCAACCTCTGTGTAAAAATGTGGCTGCATGGGGGACTTATCGCTAAATTCTGGGCAAATTATGGTTAAGCATTAGTTTGGGGTGTTTGGCTTTCTTATGGCATAATTTCATAGGATGCAACCTTGGCACTTCTGTTTGTGTTTTTAAAGTTATTTAGTCAACATAACTTTTTTGTTGTTATCGGATCATGGGCACCACTACACTTCAACTTGGGATGTCATAGCTAAGTCATGTCGGCTTTTTTCTGCTTTTAGCCGCCAACTCTTGTGCCATTATCGTGATTTGGCATGCTTTCCACTGGAAACCAATAAAAAGTGTCTCACAAATACTCACACATGACATTTATGTCGGCTTATTTAGCTTTTGCGCTATTATCGCCGAAGGTCTGGTAGGCTATATCGCACGTTTCAGACTGATCGCCAAACACAGTTTGAAATTTACACAAGGGCTTTAATGTCAAATGGATGGAAATAACATCAATGAATAGACAGGTGGCACGCCGCAACGAGGGGGTGTGTCGCTATGTCCGGGGATATGATATAATTTTCTATAGCAACTGATGAAGGTGCTATGTCTCAGGGATTTGGTCTCCTTTCACATGGTAACTTATTCAATTACCTGCACATTCATGTCTTGCTATGTCCGGGGCTCATGCTTCTGTGCGCGATTGGGGGGATTAACTGGGCATGTTCGCACGTCTCCTTCTGTTCACTCTCAGTTGTCGAGCTGCTCGTATTTTCATGCGTCTTTGTCTTCTTAACATGCGCTGCGTCCCATACAGCTTCTGAATCGACAACTTTGCCATGTAATAAAACTGTTCTTGAAAGGCAAGCCATTTTCTTTGCAGTTCTTGTCGTCTTTATCCGTAGGCTACGAGCCAAACGGCGACCTGCTCCAGCAGAGTTTGCTCCATTTTATTCTCCTCCTTTGTCGTTCTGTTGTTGTCCTTCTGTGATTTGGGGCGAAAGTGGGCTGTGCCCGACTGACGTTTCACAAACAAGGCGTGTACCTGAATGTGCCTGGGGTCGGCTATGAGTCCGATCAGGCAAAAAATGGCCCGGGCCGGCAGCTCCGAGCCGGCCACTCTCCTGAGCCCCGGGCGGCCCCGGGCCGCTGAAGCGCGGCTAATGAGACCAAGGCTAATGTGTAGGATGGTGGCCAGAGTACTGTAGGTATTGTAACTATGCTACTTATTGAAACTGTGCTGTGCAAATTTAATCTTTTCCTGAATATTTACTAAAAAATAAACTAATATTTACTATTATGACCAAGTATGACCATAATGATGAATACTTAGAATTTGATAGTGGTGGTAAGTATTCATGAAAAAGGTAACTTTTGTGAATGGGCAACATCAATTCTGGAAATAAACTACTAAAAACATGCAAAAAATATGTATGCCAAACTGAGATTAAGAAAAACATATATTTTCTCTAAAAATTAGGTAGGTCCGGACCTCCCTTACCTGATATGTGGCTACGGCCATGCTTCAGAGAGAGAGAGAGAGAGAGAGATCATCATATTCCTTCGTGTGTCAGTACCTCCAAAGGCCAAGGCGGAATTGATCCGTGTGAGGTCCTCCACGTGGATAAATATAGACTGGCCCCTTTAATTGGCCAAGCATTTCATGTTGATGCCGGCCAGAAGACAGCAGACGGCAGACCAATAACGTAATGCGTTTAAACCGAACACTACACTGCATCATCTGTCGCCTGACACCAGTGTGGTTCCAATTTGTTTTCTTCTGTAGTAGTTTTTGCTTGCTGGGACTCCTGGACAGAAATATAAAAGGTGTCACTTGCTAGTCACGGAATTAGCTACTGTATGTTGGTTTCAGATACCATTTGCCAGTTGGTAAAGATTTGTATTGGTATGATGAAAGTATTTGCCCTAATGGCATTGCACAAGAGGCCAGACTCCTCAGAGAGTGGTTGGTGCTCAATAACAGTGAAGGGTCAGGGACAGGGAGGTGGTGCTGGACATGAGAGTAGGCTACTTAACCTTAGCGCAGCACTATGTCTTTCTGTAATGTCATAGCAATGTTGTTTTGATGTAGTTAAGCATTTTAAGCAAGTGAATAGGGTCGCCGGCGACCCCAGCTGCAGTAAGAAGAGGCTACAGTACATCTATCTTTTTTCTTCGTCTTCCTTTCTCTTGTTGCGTCCCTGCGTCACCTAACACAATATTCCACCATTTCTGGAAACATGCTTGTATGCCACTTCAGTAAAATAATCTTTCCCTCAATAAACCTTCCCCCATTGAGTGGGAAATCATGAACATTTCAAGGACTCATCCCAATCACATTTGTCAGCTTGCGCAATTGCTTAGTTATGGCTCATTCTTTTGATACTCGGCCGTCGGAAACTCCGGCTTCCACCTCGGAAAAGTGCAAAAGAAAGGGTACTCAAATCGGCATTCCGAAACACAAACTCGGAGCGCTTCTGTGTACTCCGAGTTCGTTTAGCATTAGTGTTTTCAGACGTTTTTATTGTCAGAGGCGCATCTTGCCACCAGGCAAGACAGGCAGTTATTTGGGGCCCCCAAGCCCCAAGATAGTGAATAACAACCCATAGAAGTGGTGATTTTGGTTCAAATGTTCATTCTTTTGCATTTTCGCTTGGGGCCCCACCTGACACCTCTGTGTATTGTCCCCAGCTGTTTCAATAGAACGCATTTACAACGGTTGTCGGGAGAACAACCTTGGATCTACCGACGGCCGATTTTCAAAAGAATGAGCCATTGGCCTATACCAAGCTCCAGCCCTGGATGTATATTATGTGAGAACAGCCAAACACTTCTTTAAGTAATGTCTAGTGAACTAAGAGATGAATTAGAGATAGACCTACACAAACTTAATGTGGATGGAGTACAGTGCACCATAACAAGGGGGAAGAGGAAATGAAAAGAGGAGGAGGGAGAAGAAAAAGATGGAAGAGAAGAAGAAGAGGAAGAGGAAGAAGGAGGAGAAAAATAAGGAGGAAGAATGAAAGAATGAATTAACAAATGTGGTGAAGAGGCTAACCTTGAGAGAGCTCATCCATTATACGGCCGCTACAGCTCCCTCTGTCACACTGTCAGAATGATGCCACCTCTACGCCACGGAAAAGGTCACCTAGTGTTCCACTCGGCCGTCTCTCCCGCCCCGCCACCCCACCCCCTCCCGCTCCATTTCCTCCACACACACACACACACACACACACACACACACACACACACACACACACACACACACACGCACACACACACACCCATCTGTCGACTAAACAAGGGAGCTGAGGAGCAAGAGCCACTGTTACAGTTCTCACATGACACTCCATGCAAAGCTGAATACAGGGTGGTGACGTGGGGGAGATTCAGGGAGATTTTACCTCCTTTTAACGTCTGGTCAGGTAGGCTCTGCATCAGTGGCGGCTGGTAGTCTGTCAAACAGGGGATGCTGTTCAATTACAATATGTCCAGAACGCAAAAAAAGGGGGGGGGGGGGGGGGGGGGTAGGCATATAAACAACAAATGAGCAAGTGTACTTACGATTCTGGACGCACACAAGACACAAGATAAATGAAATAAACTGCTAACTAAGCATATGGATGAAGCAGTAAAACATGGCGACCTCGCTCCAAACTTTCTGGAATATTACTGAGAGAGGCATCGTTCACGTGCCTGCTCGGAGGAGGTGCGCTCTGATTGGCTGATTCTAATATTACTAAATATCAATCTGGCACATAGTCAGACCCTTTGTCACAATAATTATTATTATTATTATTATCATTAGGCCTACCTCCGCCACATAATGATGTGATTGAGTTTGCCTTCGTTGTCTTTGTTCATTACTGGGTGCACGGCTTAACTTACCACTAGAGGTCGCAAAATCTTTAATTATTTACCAGACATTGCCAACACAGTAGGAAACAAGGACTCGCCACGGGACTTGGCAGTTAACCAGTTGGTCAGACACCACACCACGAAAGCTCAAAAGAAACGGTTGTTCTTCCCTACCTTTTTCACCAAGTCAATATTAGGCAGTGCTCTGCTCTGCTCCTTGATATTCATTTTCTCCTCATAAGGACGACTGGAATTCGCCAGAATTTAATCCACAATGCTTGGCATTTTGCATAGCTCTCTAGCTTTCTTGCAAGCTAGCCCTAACGAAAAGTAGGCAACTTCAACTTTTGAATTGGGAGATTAAAAAGGACGTGCCACTATTAAGACTTTATTCGCAACACTAGGTTTACAAGAATATGTACACAAAACTGGAGTACACCGCAATGAATAGCTTCCCCACTGGTTACCACGACGAAACTTCTCAGTCAAATTAATAACATATCCGCATTTCGAAATGAAATCAACTAGCCTACTGACACGGGGTTCACCCAATCACAAGTCGGAGCTCCAGTCTCCGGTCCCTCCCCCCTCCTCTCTCTTCTCCATTCACTCCCAGTGAGGCTCAGTCTCAAAATCAAAAAAATTTCACGGCAATAGCCAATGACCGTTTAGCATTTTTCCATTGAAAAAGCATACAATCCCACATGCCATTGAAGTCCATTGAGACTCGACTCGCTTGCGTTGTCTTGAGCGGAAAAAAACTCGTGCGAGCCTCGGGATCGTATTACAGATTGGTTTCATCTCTAAGTTGAGCACATGCATTTTCTATGGAGCTGGGTCTGAAATAGCAATGTTATTAAGTCGTGTAAAGCATTAGTTTACATACTATTCTCCGTGATTTTGGACAGGAGGCGGCGCCTCCCTTGTACTCAAGGAGGAATCGCCTCTGCTCTACATATAGGTGCATAGCAGGGCTTGACATTAACTTTTTCGCTTGCCGGCCACTGTGGCTACTGGTTTTCCTGAGTCCCTAGCCATCCAGCTATTCTACTGGCCACAAATGTTTTTTTTTTTTTTTTTAAATTATGTACGCTGTACATCTAATCTCAGATGAGGTGTTTAAAGCAAGAAGATGAGTGCATGGGTTTCTACATGGAAATAAAACAGATAGAAACTGAGTAACTGAGCTTTTTCATGAACTTAAATACAAACAATTGATACACAAGGGGCAAAGTGCAGAATATACAATATTGTGATATGTCGTGTCATACCATAGAATGAGTTACCTGCCAAATTGGATAGTGACACTGAAATTGTTACCAGCCATAGCCAAGTTATCCAGCATTTGGCCAGCATCTTCTACTGTGTAATTGGCCCCAGAGTACATAGGTTGCTATGGGCACCTAACATGACCAGGTTCCGGTCTGTCTAAAGGGGCGTGTCATAATGCTCCTAGCATTGAATAGAACAGTCCTCAGGTCTGCCTAGGTCTGCCTAAAGGGGGATTTCCCCCCCTCCCCCTTGCAATAATAGAACCCGGAAACAATGGGCCAATGGAACCTCTCTCTCACTACTCTCTCTGACTGTAGGGCTGGGCAATATGACGATATATATCACTATCATGATATAAAAGTGTATATCGTGACCTTTCTCATATATCGTTTATATCGTGATAGTAATTTTATCAATTTTATACAGCTGAATATCATTTAATTACATTTCATGTTGTCACAATACACACTATAAGTTAATGTAACTGTAAAAATAAGAATGAAAAGATCCATTTTAAAGAAAGGTTGTTTTGCGACATGAAAAAATAAAGAGCAAATAAAGAGAATAACTGAAAACGTATGTAATTGTGCTATATCGTGATATATATCGTTATCGTGATATAAAGTAATCCATATCGTGATATTGTTTTTTTCCATATCGCCCAGCCCTAACTCACTGCGTGTTAAATGACTGCATTTTTTTTACTGTGCAGGGAGGAGTATAAAGACATATAGGCCTACCTCCCAGAAAGTGGAAGGTGCGGTAAAAGAAGACAGGAGAAAAGAAGGGAGAAGTGGGTTGTCGTGTTTAGTGTATTTCAGTACATTCAGAGTACGGTACATGTCTTGCATCCCCTTGTGGTGGGGGAGGGAGGGGGAGGGGGGGGGTTGTCAGAGCCCCCGCTGATGATTTGCTTTGTCCTGTTGTCATCGGGGAGGACTTGTCAGGACATGTATAAAGGTAGGAGACGTGTGTGTGTGTGTGTGTGTGTGTGTGTGTGTGTGTGTGTGTGTGTGTGTGTGTGTGAGAGAGAGAGAGAGAGAGAGAGAGAGAGAGAGAGAGAGAGAGAGAGACAGAGACAGAGACAGAGACAGAGACAGAGAGAGCACCTGCTGCCTTTTTTGTATTGTGTGCGTGTTTGCGTGTGGGGAGGGCCGGGCTCACCTCAGCAAACTAAAAAAGACACTCACACACACAGACATGGCCAAAGGTTTGCTCGGATTTCACAACATGTGAAACACAAATTCACTGAGCAGCACATGGTTGCAAGGGGTGATATGGAAGTGGCTGGCTGGCTGTCTTCCTGTTCGTTCATTTTTTCTTTCATGGAAGCTGTAAGAGGTGGCAAGAGCATTTTCTCACTTCTGCTCTGGCTTTAATACCAGTGCCTTAATCTTTCTGCATCTCTGCTGCAGGTTTGCCCATTTACACAGAAAAGCACAATACTGTGGTGGTGGCACACACTTCTCGGGAATATAGGGGTTTTCACACACTTCTCTGAATATAGGGGTGAGTGCAATGGTGTGAAAACCAGATGTGCTTCATTAGAACAGGTCCCTTAATTGTGTGTGTGTGTGTGTGTGTGTGTGTGTGTGTGTGTGTGTGTGTGTGTGTGTGTGTGTGTGTGTGTGTGTGTGTGTGTGTGTGTGTGCGCGCGCGCGCGTGTGTGTGTGTGCGCGCGCGCGTGTGTGTGTGCACGCGCGTGTGTGCTTGTGCGTGCGTGTGTGTGTGCGTGTGTTGCTGAGGCAGAGCCTCAATTATCTGTGAAATGATCTGCTGAAGCGCCGTGCTACTGTTTCTCTTCCAACATCATTACCACCTCCTGTGTGTGTCTGTCATCGCCCCGCTCCCAATCACCTTTAGGGGCACCCCAGATGGCACCGCGCTGCGCTGTCCCTCACCACAAGAAGAGGCCAATCACTTGTGCATCTCTTCTTACACACTCATTGCAATCACAAAACACAGAGACGGACACACAAGAATAAGCACACTCATATGTGTCCTCATACACATACAGACGTATAGGCAAGGCAAGGCAAGGCAAGTTTATTTGTATAGCACATTTCATACACAGGTGCAACTCAATGTGCTTCACAAAATTAACAAATGCAAAAAGAAAGGAAACAGGGAAGTAAGGAGGAAATAAATTAGAGTCAAAGAACATTTAAAACATTAAGATAAAACATAAGGTAAAAATAATAATAATAATAATGAAGTAAAAATAAACTAAACATAAAAATAAAAACATAAGAATAGTACAGTATAGACATAACTCTACACACATTGGCATGCGCACACAGACTTGTGCACACACAACCTAGAAATTGTGCACATCACAGGTTTGCACATGCAAGCAAGCACTCACTCTCTTGCACACCGCCCTCGCCGTCTCTCTCTCTTTCTACTCTGCTCCTCTGCTCTCCTTAACCGACCGTAACACCTTTCATTAGCCGGGGAAGTGGATAGGTCTACAAAGTCACATTAGTGAATGGATTTCTCGGCGTGTCATCTCTCTGGCTCGTAATTCGCAGCCATTCGATGCAAAATTGAGCAGGTGGCCCATACAGGGCCTGCTATGAAGCCACACACACACACACACACACACACACACACACACACACACACACACACACACACCACCCCGCAATTGGTTGTTCTGTTCTTTGCCTTTGCCATCCCACCAATTTCACCAATTCAATTCCACCACATGTCACAATAGTGAGTTCCCAAAGTCTGGTGAACCAACCAGGTTATATGGCAAACGAATGTTTTAAAGAGACATACTGTACTATGCTGGAATTGGAATGAGACTATTCAACAGGTGGTGGCAAAGAGCTAATGTCTTAACAGGGCTGAGTCATTGATTTGTCACGTGGTTCAGTCAATCACTAACCGTGTGTGTGTGCGTGTGTGTGTGTGTGTGTGTGTGTGTGTGTGTGTGTGTGTGTGTGTGTGTGTGTGTGTGTGTGTGTGTGTGTGCTTGCGCGTACGTGCGTACGTGCGTACGTGCGTACGTGCGTACGTGCGTGTTTTGTTATTTTGGGGTGTCATTTTCCACTGTGTGGTAGAGTAGGGCAAGCAAATGTGTACACATAGGGATGAGGTGGTGCCAAAGCACCTGCCCCTTTGCCCTACTGGACAAATCACACCCTTCTTTTTGTCATAAGTAACTGTGGTCCATGTTGACATGATCATCTACAAATCAAGTCAAGTCAAGTCAAGTCAAGTAGGTTTTATTGTCAATTTCTTTACATGCACTGGTCATACAAAGAATTTGAAATTACATTTCTTGCTTTCCCATACAGACATAGACTAATCTAGGTAAGGACATAGACAGTATAGACATAGACAGTACTTATACATGGACTTAAGACAGTATGGACATAGACAGTGCTCATACAGACATTTAAAGTGCAAGACTGGACAACAGAAGACTTGTAGAGGACATACATTAAGAGGTATTTGTTGTGCTTTTGTGCTTTTCCTAAAAAAAGTCCTTTTATAGCGTTCTGACATGGTAATAGTAGCATTTTGAAGAAAAATAAATATTAAAAAGGTCTGTCAAGTACACCAGCAGCAGTGTGTGTGTGTGTGTGTGTGTGTGTGTGTGTGTATGTGTGTGTATGTGTTTAGTGCAGGTAGAAGGTGCGGTGTGCGTCTTGTGTGTGTGTGTTCGTGTGTCTGTGTGGTGTGTGTGTGTGTGTGTGTGTGTGTGTGTCAGTGTGTGTATGTTTGGGTTTAGTGCAGAAAGTGCAGTGTGCTTGTGTGTGTGTGTGTGTGTGTGTGTGTGTGTGTGTGTGTGTGTGGTGTGTGTGTGTGTGTGTGTGTGTGTGTGTGTGTGTGTGTGTGTGTGTTTGTGTGTTTGTGTGTGCATGTTATGAGTTAGTGCAGGTTGAAAGTTCAGTCACAAGCATAGTAGTGCAGGTGGAATGTTCAGTCGCAGATGTGGTGGTGGGGGATGGGGGGGGGGGGGATGTCAGTGGCCTTGCTGGCTAGAGGCTGACAGTGGAGGGAGAGTGGGTTTGAGTGTTCAGCATCTTGATCGCTTGGTGCATTGTGCTGCTCGCCAGCCTGGTGGTACGGGAACGGAGGCGCCTGTACCTCTTTCCAGAGGGCAGGAGGCTGAACAGTTTGTGTGCAGGGTGGCTTTGTGGTCTTTGATGATCATCAGTGCTTTCCGGGTGAGGCGTGTGGTGTAAATGTCCTGCAGGGAGGGGAGTGGTACTCCAATGATCTTCTTCGCTGTGTTCACAACACGCTGGAGTGTCTTCCTGTTTTTCTCCGTGCAGCTTCCTCCCCACACTGTGATGCAGTTGGACACGACGCTCTCTATGGTTCCTCTGTAGAATGTTGTCATGATGGAGGGTGTAGCACTTGCCTTCTTTAGTTTGCGCAGGAAGTAGAGACGCTGATGGGCCTTCTTCGCCAGTGATGTAGTGTTGGTGGTCCAAGAGAGGTCGTCGCTGATGTGCACTCCAAGGAACTTGGTGCTGCTCACTCTCTCCACAGCATCGCCGTCGATGGTCAGTGGTGGCAGTTGTTTTGGACCCTTTGAAAGTTGACAACAATCTCCTTGGTCTTGTTGACATTCAGCAGGAGGTTGTTGTCTTTGCACCATCTGGCCAGCAGGTCTACTTCTTCTCTGTAGTGAGTCTCATCGCCCTTGGTGATGAGGCCCACCAGTGTTGTATCATCCGCAAACTTCACTAGATGGTTAGTGCTGTGGGTCGTTGTGCAGTCGTGTGTCAGCAGCGTGAACAGCAGGGGCTGAGAACACAACCTTGCGGAGCCCCCGTGCTCAGGGTCAGGGTGCTCGAGGTGTTGTTCCCTACCCGTACTGCTTGTGGTCTTTGCATCAGGAAGTCCAGCAGCCAGTTGCAGAGGGAGGTGCTGAAACCTAGTTTGTCCAGTTTTCTGATGAGTTGTTGTGGTATTATGGTATTGAATGCTGAACTGAAGTCAATGAACAGCATTCTCACATATGAGTCTTTATTGTCCAAGTGGGTTAGGGCTGGATGGAGGGCAGAGCAAATTGCATCCTCCGTGGAACGCTTGGCTCGGTATGCGAACTGGTAGGGGTCTAGGGTGGGGGGTAGGGTGGCTTTGATGTGTGACAGGACTAGCCGTTCGAAGCACTTCATGATTATGGGCGTCAGTGCTACAGGACGGTAGTCATTGAAGCATGATGGTGATGATTTCTTCGGCACAGGTATGATGGTAGCAGCTTTGAAAAGTGATGGGATGACTGCTTACTCCAGAGAGATGTTAAAGATGTCTGTGAAGACATCCTTCAGCTCTTCTGCACAATCCTTCAACACTCGGCCTGGTATGTTGTCTGGGCCAGCTGCTTTGCGTGGGTTGATGGTGGCCAGTGTCCTCTTAACACTGGCAGAGGACAGGTAAAGGGGTTGATCATGGGGGGGAGGGGGAGTTTTCTGTGGGTGAGTGTCATTTTGTGCTTCAAAGCGGGCAAAGAAACTGTTCAGGTCGTTTAGCAGAGAGGTGTTGTTGTCACAGCTTCGTTGTTGTCAAATGCTTGACAATTAAAAGCATGCATCAATAATGCCCTGATAATGTCTGATATAGTGTCTATAGCCTAACAAGGCAGCTGTGGCTGTGCACGCCACTGAGGGCCGCATCACATCAGAATAACGGTACATGCACACCAACGGCGCGGACATCCACAGTACGTCCACAGAACGTGTCCGTTATCAGTCCGAAACGGTTAAAATGCATGAAAACAAATCATGCCTTGCACACAGGAACGCGGTGTAAGCGCGGTGCATGTCTGTGCCGACCGGACATGTCCGCATTGCTCCTTGAAAATAGAACTCGAGTCTATTTTCCTGCGCGGACGTCCGCGTTCAATGCGCGGTTCCCATTGAAGATGAATGGCTGCTGCCCGCGGATAGAACGTGGACGTTGACTGTGCAGTGTGAAAGGCAGCCCGCGAACCTCTCGGACTCGCACTGCTCACGGAGACGTTAAGGAAACGTGCCGTCCCTGTGTGCATGTACCGTAATGCACAAACTGAATTTGCATGCCATTCTGTCATTTTGTGAAAACAGTCTGACTCGTCAGTTTTCACCTGCTGGATTCAAAGGGGGAAGTTTTATGTCCTTGTAAGCCTTTAGTCTGTTGAGCTTCCTTAGGTATCACACTACCATTTCATAGAGTTATGATTGTGGACATAAATTTACCTGATGAAGGTCTAGGACCGAAACATCATGAGTTAAAGAAAACCGCTAAATGGTCAGTGTGCAGGACCTTTTATATTTTCTATAGGCCCTAATGTGGATGATGTGGCAATAAGCTAACCTGGCGACGCCATCCATGTACTCCACCCAAAGATTTTGGCTCCGCACATCGTCTGGCAAAAGCCTCGAGCTCGGTTCTCTCAGTGTTTAGCCAATCAGCAAACAGTTGAGAGTGGTGATGTAGAACTCACCCGCGAGCTTCTATTTCTTTAAATGATTAGACCATCTCCCACCGTTCACAGAGACGGATTCCTCATGGCTTTTGCCAGACTGATTAACGGAGTCAACAGTCGGCTATTCGCCCAGGCTAGCAATAAGTACTTGTAATGGCACTTTAGTCTAACCAGGTGACGGATCTGCTCCCATGTTGGGTGAATGTACTGTTCCTTTGATCACTGATGGAAATGGGTGTCTGGGGTATCATGGAAGTCGTGTTGAATATCATGCTACAGCTAATACTTACTGTAAGGTAGGGCCCTAATTAATGGCTTACAGCAACATTTTACTCGCCTGGTGGAGATGTACCGTCACATGAATATCGATGCAGCACTCCCGTGAGTGGTTTTAATTGCTCCACTGCGGTGCACCTTGATAATGAGGACCTAACAAGCTTGTTAGCCAACCTCGTGGAATAAATCAGGACAACAATGATGATCAAGAAGAGCAACATCTCCTACAAGAGCTTAGAGTTATGTCTCTTCTGTTTCTATTTTTTAGGATTCATACTTTTTTTTTTAGCTTCTTTCTCATTGCCGTTTTATCTCTTCGCCATTATTATTACTTCTTACTTGTTACATTGTCATATATCCTGTCTTGCACTTAAAGGGGTATGCCACTATTTTGGGGCTTAATACAGTTAAAATCGTTGGCCAGGGTTTATAAAGGTGGTAAAGTGTCTTATTTTTCATGTTAAGCGTTGTCTTGCTTTAAGACAAGTTAAAAGAGGGAATATATCGCTAAGCTAATATAACCTCTCTTCCAGTCGATAAGACTTACCGTAAACCTTGTACTACAATGTCATGAAGAAAACCAGCAGTGAGGTGAGTTATTGGGACATACAGTATATTTCTCAGCAGCCCACACACTGTACTGTACTTACCGTGGCCCTTCACCAAACGCAAAAGGTGACAGTGTGGTTCCCCTTACCACTCTCGCATCATCGTGGCCTGTTTCCTGTGGCCTGATGGCGGTGTGCATTGGCACCTCCTCTTTGGCACGCCACGGCCGTTTGTGTGAGTATTAATAACAACAGTGTCGTTCCCAGAGCACGGGGGCACAGTAGAGAGGAGAGGCAAGTAGAAATGGGAGAGAGACCTGTGTCTGGCACCTCACATACTTCATCATCTCCGTGACAGCGGCACGCCTTTGGCCAAGTGCAGGGTGGGCCAGCGCTCTGAGGCTGAACAGCTGAAGGCTTTTTTTTGTTGCCTCTATTATCTGGGTCCTGGCTGGTGCTGGTGTAACCTGATGAGCAGCAGTGGTGTCAGTCAGGGAAGTTGACAGGGGGGAGGGGACAAAGGGGTCAGCTGTCCCGGGCCCAGGGAGAAGGAGGGGTCAAAACTGGGTTCTCATTAAATTGTATATGTTGGGTGGGGGACTCGTTTCTGCCCTACAAAGGCAAAATGCAGTAACTACATATTTTGCCAAAATTGAGTCAAGACTGCAAATGGTCTTCATAATACCTCCTTTATCTTGAGAGAAAGACTTAGGGTCCAAATATGTCCCGTTTCAGAGATATTGCTATGTCAAATTTGCAGTTACTACAATAGCCAATCTAAAAACAGTACTTCAAAGGCCTTTTTCTCAGTTTTAAGAAAGAGCTACTTTTGCCGTAGTTACTGCACTTTGCCTTTTGAAGGGCAGATTAGATGCAGCCCTGCTGTCAGTGAGTGGGCTGCTGCTGCCTCTGCTGCGGCTGCGACTGTGGATGACCCTCCAGAATGCATCTGTATAGGAGCACTGTGGGAACTTCAAGCACTGTCTTGATGATACTGCACATCAGTTAAAGTGTATGAATGGGGGAGAAGGACAGACTGATGGCTGGGAATGGTAGCGTCCCTGTCTGTGCTCTATTATGCAAGATGAGTGTTGCTAATTTGCTTGATTGGACTCATTACAGGACACACGACAGTCACTTAGCCTAGTGAACTTGACGAACCTCCATAAAATATATTTTTGCTGGCGACGTGGTCTAGCCCTGGTCCTTGTAAGATTGCCTCAACAGGAACTTTGGGGTGAGATTTGGTGGAGACAACAGAATGGTTATGGCTTAGGATAGGTAGTAGTTTGATTGGTCAAAGCAGTGCAGAGGTAGCCAGGCTGTGCCCTCCTAGTGACGCAACACTTTTAGCATTGCAACTAGTCAGGTTAAGAGCAATGGAAGTACTTTCTGAGTTCCTGCAAATATGGGAACTCCTCCCACTTTGTCGATAAGCAAACAACTATAAGCAAACCAAGGGAGGCAGGTCAAACCATGCAGTTTGGGAAACGTTAATTGTTATGCTCTTGGTCAGGCCAAGACTCGAAGAGATTTGAACGTCAATGATAATCAGGCTAGTGTGAGCCCATTCTCGGGGAAAAATCAACTACATGCTTCGTGGTGCCGCTACGATATAGCTTCATTTTTCGTAGTTGGGCAACGCACGCTGTCGTCTAGAGTGGGTGAGAGAGAGGGTGAGAGACAGCGAGTGAGAGAGAGAGACCACCCGAGCAGCATGCGTGCATTCCGGGAGGGGAGCGCTGTCATTGTGTCAGCTTCATGCCATGTCTCCCTTCCGCCAACATTATCCCTAACCTTAACCCCAAACCTAACCCTAACCTTAACCCTAACCTTAACCCTAACCTTAACCCTAACCCTAAACTTGACCCTAAACTTAACCTTAAATCAGTTGTTTGAAATGTTTGATTACCTTCGTTTCCAGTTAGCCTTCAGTCGCGCTTGTTTGTTGACGTCCGTCCGCAGTATTCTTCCCCCCAGAACCAAACTACCCCAATTGTCAGTTCCCCCTTTGGTCGCCCAACCATGAGAAACGAGGTTATTCGTAAAGGCACCACGAGGCTTAAAGTGGATTTTTTTCCGTTTTTCTCGTAAAGACTTCACGTTTGGCTCGAGTTACTGTTGCTAGTGCAGAGGCAATCTGAACCATAACAACATCGGTTTTGTCCCACCCACAGCCATCAGCTATCTGAATAGAGCAATTTCAGACAAATACTTTCATCTTTTAGTGAATCGCCTGGCTGCACAACATTGTAATACACCAAAGCTTTTTGTCATTTAACCCAAATCAGTTCAATTGTTTTATTCATTTAGATAGTTTAGATTAGATCAGATTAGATTTCCAATTAATGATTGAGTTGTTTAACAAGTAAATTGTCCTTTAGTATCTGTTTTGCTCGTACTACCCAGTTTGTAATGCAATTCATTTTGACTGGTTGATTGATTTGATTTAATATCAGTGTTTTATGAATACACTAAAATGACTAAATAAAACACCTCTGAGCATTTTGCTTATCGGAAAATATGTTAACCAATGCGCCATCCAACACCAATTGCTAGGCTAATGGTGGTGAAAACAATATCTTTGTTTTTGACAGCAACAAAAAGGCTTGCCTGTACAACATTCTATCAACATTAACATTTCCAGTAACATCCAGTTAACCAGCACAGTACAACATTGCCAAATAACATAGAATATTACAGCCTGGCTCAGAGTGTTCCTGATATTCAGGGAAATGTCCTGTGATAGCCATTTCAGAGTCTTAGTTTGTTTTATACCATGTTTTGGTTTTCAACATTTGGTTATGAAATAGTGTAACAAGGAAAGTAAATATCACATATTATATAGACTTATTATGGAAATAATAGTAGGAAATAATGTAGGCCTATAGAAATAATGTCAACAGTGTTTTATGCTGAGCTCTCTAGCCATCTGATCACGTGGTACGCAATTTGGAACTTAACCTGTGACGTGATGCACAGGTGGATGATGGAAAAGTTTGGATAATGGTGGATGGTGAGAGACCCTGGCAGAACACACTGTTTTGACCACATTCTTCTTTTACAAAGCATCTTTATTTGGTTTTTCAATTAGGTCAGCCCCAGTATTTATTTTGTAAAGTATTTGAGTTAAGTTTGTCAACAATAAATCCACATCAAACGTGAGAGAAGAGGTGCGTTAATCCCTGCCAAGCGCTTCACCATAACCAAAAAATTGGACACTACATGTCCCTTAGGGAGTGTCCCCTAGCCTGGTCCTGACCATCCCATAATACTACCATTTCCATTTCGTATTCATGGCCTTGACTTTTTTTGATCTGACTCGATTACAGGAAGCAGAACGTACATTTGAGGAAAAATCAGGATTTAACTTATAAGTTGTTGAACAAACATGTCTGACGTCTATCTATGGCGATGTAGGACCGTTTAACAGACATGTCTGACAGACCATCCTACCGTAGGATAAAATTACAATTTTGTCAGATACAATTTTGTCAGATTTTGTCAATACGTTTGTCAGAACACCGGTGCAAATCCTACCGGTCAACATTGCTCCACAGAAGACAGGTACCAGACGTAGTGCGGAGCCAAGTGTCTTGGCGGAAGTACGTAGGATGGCGCGCAAGGCTAAGTGTCCCCTGGACGAAGAAGGGAAATCTTCCCATTCATTTCAAGGGAAAAACAGTATCAAGTTAACGTCTTTAGAAGTACAACAAATGGCTTTGTCTGAATGCCATGGAGGAACCAAAAGTACACATCATGATTAAGAACCTTATGGTGGCGGAACCACGCTGTGAACGTTGTACACTGTTAACGTGAAAAGTTCTCATTGAGTTTGCTGCTGTGGAGGAGCCATTCCATTTTTTCTGATGAACCTAAAAGTTCTCTGAGGAAACAATTGATGAAAAAAAATATTCGTAGAGGAATCCCATGGTGTTTTTCAGCCACTGTGGTAAAACCCTTAAAGGTTATTTTATTGGAACCTAGTGGGAGAGATGGTTGCTACGTTAAAAACCATCTCTGCTAGTGGTTTATTCCCTGAAGATTTAGGTTCTTCAGAGAACTTGTAGGGTTCCATCCGAGAACTTTTAGGTTCCCCAATCCAACTGAAGGCTCCTTGAGGAACCATCAATATTTTTCAGTGACATCTGAGACCTCTGGGACATTCCCTTTTTGTTATGGAGATATTCGAATCTACTGTATCCATGCTCCCCAAATGTTTCATTGATCTCATGAGGGAGGAGGGGGCTATTGTCGTGATCCTGATTTGGACAGGATGTAAAAATATTTTCGCCCAATAAACAATCACTATTTAATTCGTTATTTCTACCAAAACATTCATTTAATTAGAAGCCTAGTCACACTTTCTCTACATCTGAAGACTCAAATCAGACAGAAGTTAGGGATATGTTATCATTGTTGTATGACTGACTTCCTTTGTTCAGTTAAACTTGTTCAGCTCATCATTATCAGAAATCTCAGGACTGCTGAACTGGCAGCATGCCTTCTCCGGCACAGTGCTTTGGCCCTTGACTTTTCCTCAGCAAAAATGAATGAATAGGGAGCAAAGTAAAGAAACAGAGACGGAGTGAGCAAAACACAGGGTTTAATCTTTAATAAGCACATGCTCTCCTGCTGCTGTGAACATTATCTACGAACTTTTTTTTGCTTTTATTCCGAACAAGTCACACAATTAGTGCTGCAAAAAGGGAGAATGACTCAGAAACTCCCAGCAGCAATTAAGACGTGCATAAGAAAGGCTCTTACTGTTTTTTTAATTGGAACTGTGTCACGGCGGCGGAAGATCTGGGGGTGGTCTCGTCTCCTGCATCAGGTCCTCTCCCTCAGTTCCTTCAACATAGCATACACTCCGCCACCCCCACCCACACCGCACCAATCCGCCCACCCGGCTCGCTCAGGACACAGATGCCGCCATCCCTATACGGCGATACCTCAATTAGTCTGGGCCAATCAGTAGCCCAATTAAGTGCTTCCCTGACTCCTTCAACCTCTCTACTGCAGCTGATTAATACC
>NC_085870.1:9603508-9608508 GCF_034702125.1 Engraulis encrasicolus
ACTAGATCAGCTATGCTTGATCACACTGTGTTTACAGATGCCAATTTGTAATTGCACAAAAAGGACAGGGGGTATTGTCCTCCTAGGGCACCAAATTGACTAGAACTGACCCCCTATGAGGAAGAGCTTGCATGCGTTTCAGATTCAGATTCAGATTCAGATAACTTTATTAGTCCCATCAGAAGGCCAATTCAGTTTGCGGTCCCAGTCTCCATCAGTCAATGAATGAATAGTATAAATAACAAGATTTAGAAAATGAAATACAAAACCTAAAGAAAACAAAAAACAAAAAACAATAAATAAATAAGAAAGCAAAAGACATAGGCCTACACATTGTAACACATACATTCAAACACCCTGTCCTTTTCCTGGAGAGGGAAAGTGGAGGAGTGCGTGCGTACATCCAGCAGTGGAAGTGGTGTAGTCTACTTTTTTATGATGGGCATACTGTATATTTGAGCATTTTTGGAAGTGGGTATACTGTATATATTTGTGCTATTCAAAATAATGGATCAATCAATTTTAAGTGGGTATACTGAAAACCCTGAAATTTTGAAGTGGGTATACTCCGTATACCTGCGTTCTACGTAGACAACACCACTGAGCAGTGGGAGGTCAATTCACTTTGTCAGTTCGGCAGCACAGCTGACAAGCACCCCCCTAATGTCGTTGATAAATACCAAAGCACTGGACACTCCCATCACCGACCTGATAAATTATGTACCGTACAGTAGATCTCTTCAGACTTATATTCGAGCGAGCCCGCACTGGTGTGTTTTTCAGTAACAAGACAGTGCAAAATAAAGTACTGGCTGGCTGAGCTTGCTGGGACTGTTGTGACAACTTGAGAGACCATAGGGGGATGAGACCCTCTTTTTAATTTAAAAAAAAAAAAACAATATCCGTTTTTTTTTTTTTTTTAAATAGCTTTACATGGTACTCAAAGACCCTTTTTTCCCCTCCCCAATACAGTTAACGATAAATTCTGGACACTCCGAACTGCAAACCGATAAATTATGCAGCTTCCTCCATGCAGACTTGTATCCGAGCCCATGGTTACAGTAACAAGGAAGTGTTAAATAAAAGTACTGGAGAGGGAGTGGTTGGCTGAGCACGCCGACTCTGTTATGACAACCAGAGAGACCAGGGAGGAAGAGAGACCCCCTTCTTTTCTCCTCCTCCCCGGCCGGCACTGTTATTCAACAGGACTGGGGTGCAATGATGTGGGTTATGTGCTGTGCGAAGGTACAGTAGTACAGTAGGTAGCAGGCCTGCCGACAGGGGGAAGGGATGGGGGTAGGCAACACAGGTAAGTTGGCCTGGGACCAGGGGAAAAGGGCCCCCCCATAATGGGACTCCATTACATTGTAGGCCTATGTATTGAGAGGGGGGGGCCCTTTGAAATGATTTTGTCCTGGGCCCAGTCAAAGCTGTCAGCGGCCCCGGTAGGCAGGACTACTTCATCGCCATCGCGCTGAAATCAGCAAAGTCTGCCCTCTGCTACTGTGGGAACTTGTTCCTGACAATGAAAAATGTCCATCCTCAAGGAGCCGGGCTGCTGTGTGTGTGTGTGTGTGTGTGTGTGTGTGTGTGTGTGTGTGTGTGTGTGTGTGTGTGTGTGTGCGTGTGCGTGTGCGTGTGTGTGTGTGTGTGTGTGTGTGTGAGCTTGTGCGTGCATGTGCTCTTGCATGCATGCGTGCGACGTGCGTCCATGTATGCGTGCATGTGTGTGTATGTGTGCATGAGTGGAGGTACGTAGTCTGTATATGCATGCATGATTGTGTGTGTGTCTGAAGATATGTACATCACGTAGTGCAGAGGTATGAGTGTGTGGTTGTGTGTGCGTGTGCGTGTGCATGTGTGTTTGTGTATGCTTGTGTGTGAGACAATATTGTGTGCTCGATTGTGAGATTTTTTTTCTGAATGCGTTTCTGCTCCTGTGTGTGTGTGTGTGTGTGTGTGTGTGTGTGTGTGTGTGTGTGTGTGTGTGTGTGTGTGTGTGTGTGTGTGTGTGTGTGTGTGTGTGTGTGTGTGTGTGTGTGTGTGTGTGTGTGTGAGATGTAAGGTGGAAACAGACAGGAAAAGGGTAAGTGATATATCTAGTGGTGTATTTATGTAAATTGTGAAAATCTCAAGCATAAACTCCATCATGTATGTGTAGGGTAAATGAAAACACCGGGGTCAGACACATCCACTTACTTGGATATGTATGCATATTTATGCATACAATACCTGTGTGTGTGTGTGTGTGTGTGTGTGTGTGTGTGTGCGCGCGCGTGTGTGTGTGTGTGCGTGTGCGTGTGTGCGCGTGTGCATGCGTGCGTGCGTGCATGAGTGCGTGCGTGCGTGCATGAGTGCGTGCGTGCGTGCGTGCGTGCGTGCGTGCGTGCGTGCGTGCATGCGATGTGTGTGTGTGTGTGTGTGTAAGCGTGGGTGTGTGGGCCAGGAGAAGCGGACGTATGTGTGCTATGGCATTGCTCTCAGTGGCAATACACTGGTTGCCAGTATACATGCATGCAAACACATCCCATTGTGTGGCGTGATCACCGAGTCTGCTTCTTAGGCTGTTCTCAATTTTCTGTTGTATGAATATGTGTGCAGCCATGCGTGAGAGCGTGCGTGCAGCTGCGCAGATGTGCAGGGGTGCGGGCATGTGTGTGTGTGTGTGTGTGTGTGTGTGTGTGTGTGGGCGCGTGCGTGTGTGCGAGTGTGCGAGTGTGCGTGCGTACGTATACTGTACCATGCCAGAATGCCACATAAGGAGTGTGTGATGCTGTGTCACTGAGGCATGGCAGGCAGGGGGTGGGTGACAGACCGACCTGGTCTCAGAGCGGAGCACAGCAGAGCTCCTTCACCGGCAGATGACGTCAGGCCTGTCCCAACCAGGCAAGCAAAACTAGGCAATTGTCCAAGGTGCCCAGCTGAAAAGGGCCCACTGTTAATGACTGGTTAGGTATGTGCAGGGCCAGATTAACGCACAGGCTAGATATGGCTGCAGCCTAGAGGCCCCCACCTGCCAGGGGGCCCCCGATTGGCCAGAAGTGAAAAAAAGCTAAATTTTGACCCAATGCAAAATTGAAAAATGTATCTATTGTGTTCAGTACAGTTGGTAGACAAAATGCCCTCAATTCCTAGCTCGTAATTATGACTATGTAATTTTCCTGCAAAATTTGCCTTTCAGGGGGCCCCACAAAAACCTATATTCTAGGGGCCCCGGGCAATGTTAATCAGGCCCTTTGTATGTGGTATGTAGATGACTGCAATGTCAACTTTTGTTGAGTGTTGGCAGCACCTCCCTTTACTCAGGGACAACGTGAAGTGATAATGCTATTGAAATACCTCTTAGTCCCTCTCTAGTAGTTTGAAGTGTAGAAGGGGGGGGGGGGGTAAGGCCCCCAAGTCCCTCTTTGCCTAAGCCTGCCAAATACCTTGAAACGGCCCCTGGATGACGTTCCTGTGCCAGCTGGCACTATACTCTTAATGCCCGCCGAAGACGGAGTGCCCGCAGATGGGCGTGAAGGACCCCTCTCGCCACGTCACTTGGGGGTGACGGCAGGCCGAAGAGGCCACTGACAGTGTGGCACAGACAGAATGCTTATTACTCGCCCTCTTGCGTGCATGACCTCTCAACGCCCCCCTGCCTACCCTGCCTACCCTGCCCAATGCTGCTGACTCTCTCTGCCTTCGACCCTCTCGTTGTATCTTAATATCCTGCTGATTAGGCATTCTGTAAGAGGATGCAAAGACATAAAAGACACCTGTTGCATTTTTTGCATTTTTACATGTCATTTGTATTCATATATACTGTATGCATGATCTCCTTGGATTAAATGTATCCTTCAAGCCATATGTCCTCGTCACATTTTTGTTTAATTGATCGGTAACAACGATTACATTACTGAGGTCGTAGTTTTGAAAAAAATCTGATTGGTGCTTCAAACTTAATCCTTTGTGATGGGAAATACATGTAAATGCCTGTCTGAAAGTAGGCCTAGTATAAGGGGGGTATTCTGCATCATAAGGCATTGCGGTCTCGCCTGTTATTGTAAATACCCATTGCCTTGCTTGACCATGAAATCTCCCCCCGCTTGTGTGGGTGTATCTTGTTGACTGTGACTAACGTCTAAAAAACATGTTCCGTTCCTCACCGGAAGCCCCAAAGTGTTCGATGCAATGTTGTTGTTGTTTCACTGCGATTTTGGCTGCCAACTGTGTCCCGAGTATAGACTCGAGTAGTGTTTGGGCAAACACCCTTTCTCGTCATTTCCCTTGTAGCAGAATAAAGAAAGTGCAATGAACAGGAAAAAGACAGAAAGGTGGAGGGAGGAGAAGCGATGGGTGGTTGTTTTCGAGTGTTTTCTGGGCATGTCTCAGGTTCTTGGTTGCATGAGAGCAAGGGAAATCAGAGCTGCAAAACGAAGCTGCCTGCGCAGCACGGTACAGTACCAGAACTAGAGATGTACAGGATCCAAGATCCGGTTCCGGGATAATGGGATTTTTCAGACTATCCGGATCCGGCAGGATCGTAGCAGTGGATCCGGATCCGGCAGTTACCTAAAAATCAGGATCTGGGGCATCTCCACATTTTACGTAGCCTAGGCTTTTCAGTCAGTCTTTCACAAACCCAATTGCTGCATGGAGGGAAAACCCTTTGGAAGCGGCCTTTAAAGGCAGTGTGGCAGTAAGCCAATGAGTCTTAAAAATAGTTTGTGCCAACGTAATAAAAAGGGCCCACGTGTGCGAGTTGGCTATGTCTTTCAACCCTTTCTTAGCATCTGTCATCCGATTCCGGATCCGGCAGGATCTTAAGCAGTGAATCCGGCAGGATCCTAAAAATCAGGATCCGGTTGCATCTCAAGTCAAGTCAAGTCAAGTCAAGTTTATTGTCAATTTCTTTACATGCACTGGTCATACTAAGAATTTGAAATTGCGTTTCTTGCTCTCCCATGCAGACATAGACTAATCTAGGTAAGGACATAGACAGTATAGACATAGACAGT
>NC_085870.1:9613508-9648508 GCF_034702125.1 Engraulis encrasicolus
TGTGTGTGTGTGTGTGTGTGTGTGTGTGTGTGTGTGTGTGTGTGTGTGTGTGTGTGTGTGTGTGTGTCCGCAAGTGTGAGCTGCCTTGACAAAAAGGCCCATCATCCCAGAGAACGGACGAGAGGGAAAGAAAGAGAGAGAAACAGAGAACAGAGAAGAAGAAAAAAGGGATCACACACACCCTCGAGTGTAGTGGAAAATAACTGGCATGAGAGTCCAACAATGAATCAAAACAGTCTCTTTATCCACCACGCAAGGCAAGCCCACTAACCCCAACCCCCCAACCCCCAACACCCCTCCACCCCAGTCCAGCTCGCCCACAGAAGGCACACACAACCGCAGGCGCTGGGCAAATTGATATTAAATGTTGGCCTGTCACAGACCGCTTGGTGGAGCAAAGCAAATATTAAGTGTAATAAAAAGAAGATGGGGGGGATACGTAAGAGGTGGAAGAGGGGGCAAAAGGGGGGGTGTTTGTTTAGAGCAGGACAGAGGGTAGAAGGGTGTAGGGCATAGAAAGGATAGAGAGAGAGGAGGGAAGGAAGAGGAGTGAAAGAGAGAGAAGTAGACAGTGGGAGGGTGAAGAGGGCGAGAAAGAAAGCACATGAAAAGGGTTGTAGAAATAGAGACAGGGAGGCTGCAGGAAGAAGAAACGGCGGTAAAAAGACAATAGAGGAGAGCAGAGGTGCTCAAACTGTGTAACGCGTACCACTGGTGGTACATGAGACATCTCTGGTGGTACTTGGAATGCCATTATGAACCTCTCCTGGCAAAGGTGAATATGGAAGGCCTTAATGCAATTTTCTAATGTTGGTTGTCAAGGTGGTACTCGGAGAGGTCAATATTTTCTTAGGGGGTACTTCACACGAAAAGTTTGAGAACCACTGGAGTAGAGGGAATTAACACAGGGCTAGAGAACACTCCACACATAGAAAGAGTAAAGAAGGAAGACCTGAAGAGACAGAGTAGAGAAAGTGATTGTGAAAGAGAATGTGGGAGCAAGACCAAAGGGCACAGGGCACAGACAAGGTAAAGGAGAGAGAGAGAGAGAGAGAGAGAGAGAGAGAGAGAGAGAGAGAGAGAGAGAGAGAGAGAGAGAGAGAGAGAGAGAGAGAGAGAGAGAGATACATGCTCACTTCCTCTCTCCATCTCCTCTCTCCTCTCCTCTCCACTCTTGCTGCCATCATTTTAATAAATTTCAGAATTTCAGAGTAATTTATTTCATTATTTACTGCTGTCGTATCAGGAGGAAGGATAAGCAGAACAGGGTCCGGCTTTAGAGAGAGAGAGAAAGAGAGAGAGAGAGGGAGAGAGAGAAAGAAATAGAATGGAGTACGTAGAATGGAGGATAGAGGAGATAGAGGAGTGAGGATGGGGGATGGAGGATGGAGGCTAGATGGGTGAAGGTGGAGCACCACCCTGAGGAATAGTCTGTGTGAGGTGAAGCAGAGCTAAGTAAGTAAGTAGAGTAGTAGTAGAGTAACTGTATTAATCCCCAGGGGGAAATGCAGGTATCCAGTACCTTAGATAAATACACAAATAAACGAATGCCCACATGGACATTTCAAGACACAAATAACACAGGAATAGTCAGGGAGGGAAAAAAAAAGTTAAGATAAAGAATGTGAAAAAGTAATATGTAAAAAATGTAAAAAAAAAAAAAATGTATGCCCTTTATTATCCCACAGTGGGGAAATTCATGTGTTGCGGCAGTATCATATGTGACGGAGGTCATCTTGCACCTGTTCACCCCCCTCGGGGATCGAACGTGCGACCTCGTCAACTACAACGGTTCGGCAATGGGAGACACAGTACGATACCGCTGGGCCAAGAGACTAGTCTCTCGGCCCAACGGCACGAGACTGTATGAGGCTATCGGAGGGAGGTTTACCAACGTTCCACGCCAACTCTGCGCTAGTTAGCCTCCGTTACACTCTCCCCCTTAAACCTCACTCCCATCCCGGGTCAGCGGCACCACTGTGACGGAGGTCATCTTGCACCTGTTCACCCCCCTCGGGGATCGAACGTGCGACCTCGTCAACTACAACGGTTCGGAATGGGAGACACAGTACGATACCGCTGGGCCAAGAGACTAGTCTCTCGGCCCAACGGCACGAGACTGTATGAGGCTATCGGAGGGAGGTTTACCAACGTTCCACGCCAACTCTGCGCTAGTTAGCCTCCGTTACACTTACATACAACTTTTGCAAAAGTAGACCGCATACATACAGACATGTACACACAGATAATATGTAAAGGAGTAAGGGAGATATAAGAATAGAAATGTTGGCCCTGTCGGGGCCAACCGATAGGGCACTCGCCTCAGTCGCCTGCCATACGGCTGACCAGGGTTCGATTCCCGGCCTGGGTCCATTGCCGACCCCTCCCCGTCTCTCTCCCAATTTGCCTCCTGTCCACCTCTCACACTGTCCTATCAAATAAAGAAAAATTCAAAAAAAAAAGAATAGAAATGTTATAATAGAGATGTTACTGTCTAAATAAGTACAAAGTAATATTAATAGAAGGCTTAAAGGATAGTTCCGGCGTAAAATGAAAGTTTCACCATCGCTTTCTCATGCCACATAATGTATCTGATGATGAGCCATTCTGGGCAATGCCGCGCCGTTATGGAGTTAGCTAATTTTAACCTTTTTGGCGAAAAACGCAGCCAATGCATCACGGCGGGGCCAATTATAGGCCTATTATTTTCTGATGTTTCCCCGCTATAAACAACTTCAAAAACGCTACACACTTCATCACAAAGGTCTCGTCAATCAAACCGAGGCACAGAGAAGATCATCGGACCAC
This sequence comes from Engraulis encrasicolus, assembly GCF_034702125.1. NCBI lineage: Eukaryota > Metazoa > Chordata > Actinopteri > Clupeiformes > Engraulidae > Engraulis > Engraulis encrasicolus. The sequence goes on from NC_085870.1 coordinate 9,616,317, forward strand.
ACTGACCACACTGGCCAGTGTTTTCAGAGGTGTCTGACTGTTGCAACTCTCTGACCCGGATGCAGGCTACTCAATCAGGTGGCTAGGTAGGCTAAACATGGTCCGCGGTTCTTACACCGGCTGCGACCGTAAATGAAAAGCTGGAACCCCGACCGTTTTCACCGACTGCCACTGTCTAAACCAGCCATATTACGGGAATGGCTAATAGCATTAGAAGTGGACGAAACTGACATAAAAACCCTGAGGGATCGCTACTACCGTGTATGGAGGGAGCATTTCGAGGATGATGACTACAAGAAGAGTAAGGGAGATGGAACACCTAAACGAAACCGTCTAAAGATGAATGCTGTACCAAAAAGGCGCATGGCTATGGAGGTATGTTTGAAGAGAGAGAAACATGTGTAAATGTGTCTGGCTCATGAATCTTGAGTGTCTGTGAATCTGTGAAACTGGTTGCAACACCGCGCGTCTTTGCCAGCAAGCACTCTGTTTTGGGAAGGCAGGTGCCGTAAATGTAGCCCACTACAGGAGATAAATAAACTGTCAAAACAAACTAGCGCGGGATGGCAAGTGAAATTGTGAAATTGTGCGACCTGAGGCATTCGATGTGGTTGATGTCAAGCATGCTAGAGTAGTTTCAGTGAAGTAGACACTAAATTGACCAGGGCGCGCGAGGTCAGATGGACCATTACGCAACGGAGGAGGGCTGGAATGTAGTAGCCTACCTACACCACCAGTGGTGTGTTATTACAAAGTTGAATCCATGTTATATTATACCGTGTTGCAATTACTTTGTAAGAGTAGTCTGCCTACCTGATCGAACGTCTGGGAGTGATAAAACCACCTGGGGCTACACGTCCGGGAGTGATCTCAGTTGGGAGTGTGTGTCCATCTGCCACCGGTACTCTCCATACAACTCTTCAAATCTGCTGCCTGCACACACGGTAGTCGCGATCCCTCCGGGTTTTTATGTCAGTTTTGTCCACTTCTGATGCTATTAGCCATTCCCGTAATATGGCTGGTTTAGACAGTGGCCGTCGGTGAAAACGGTCGGGGTTCCAGCTTTTCATTTTACGGTCGCAGCCGGTGTACCGCGGACCATGTTTAGCCTACCTAGCCACCTGATTGAGTAGAACTAGCGTGCATCCGGGTCAGAGAGTTGCAACAGTGAGACACCTCTGAAAACACTGTGTGGTCCGATGATCGTCTCTGTGCCTCGGTTTGATTGACGAGACCTTTGTGATGAAGTGTGTCGTTTTTGAAGTTGTTTATAGCGGGGAAACATCAGAAAATAATAGGCCTATAATTGGCCCCGCCGTGATGCATTGGCTGCGTATTTCGCCAAAAAGCTTAAAATTCGCTAACTCCATAACGGCGCGGCATTGCCCAGAATGGCTCATCATTAGATACATTATGTGGCATGGGAAAGCGATGGTGAAACTTTGATTTTACGCTGGAACTATCCTTTAACCCATTGTGTCCTGGAGACACATATACAGGGTTTTCAGGATTTTGAGACTTTAGCTGTTTTATTAACTATATGGGTATGTTAGAGTTGAATGAACACGTTACAATGCAAGGGGAGGGTCTTGGCTTTTAAATGTAACTCATTTCAAGTTTGTATGTGCTTCGGAGGCTGAGATATTTAGGATTGAATAGGAAGAGGGCACCCTTTCCCAAAAAGGGCTTAGGACAAAATGGGTTCAAAAGCAGTTTCAGCAATATAAAAAGGAGAAGAAAAGCTGGGCTGAAGAGGACCAGGCCAGACCGATGTGGATGGAGCTGTTATTGGCTCTGCACCCCATGTTTGTGTCCCAGTCCGTCATCATTCATGGCCCATAGGCAAGCCAATCGACCTGTCCACTCGCATTGCTCTAAAACAATACTGGTTACAGTCCACTGTGCAATAGTGGTGTCTGGTCAAGCACGGCAAGGGAGCTAATAACATCAATGATCGCATAATGGCATATCCATTATTTTTTTTCCCCTCTGCCTTTCTCCAACGGTTGTAGATGACATTTATGGCTTGGTAATGTATTCTCCATATACTGTGCGTAAAAATGGACCTTGCACTAAAAGTGTCAATTTGTGTGTCTGAGTGAGTTAAAGTCGGATTGGGTTTTACATACAGCTGTTTGGTTGGTTCCAGTTCACAAAAATTGACTTGTCTTACTTTCATATCGAACCCTGTCTGGGGAATTACTGTCTCCTCTTTTCCACCAACACATGCATCAGCTGCGTAGGTCTACATGGAAATCTTGTCGTCAATTACGACAGTTCTTTTTGTCATGGTAAAGGTACTGATTTTCTGTTTCTGTTATTCCTTGATACAGTATACCTAACCCATCTTTTAACACAGTGATTCCCAAACTTTTTTAGCGGGGACCCCCTTTTGGACTCGAGAAACCCCCCACCCCCAATTCCAACATAGACTTAGGCTAGCCATGGATTTTTAACAATTTTGGCGGATATTATGCCAGCTGCCACATCTATGCATATTTACCAACAACGACCAGGAGTGAGTGATGTTGAGATAGAGATATCTGATGATCCAAAGAGGTCAGTGGATTAAAATGATATTTGAAGATGAGAAGGAAGACTTAGGCTACCGAGTTTGTCGGCTTCTAAGATGAATGGACAAGAGTAACCTTTCTCCCTCGTTCAGAGATGCCGTACCAAAGAAACTAAGCTATATTTTTGTATTATTTCATCTCTTAATGTGCTGAGGAGACTAAGAAATTAATGTTTAATTAAGTGTTGACAATTCTGCTCAAATTGTCTGATCAATGCTCAGGTTTTAGGAGCCTGTATACATAATGTCATGTAGTCAAAAGCTGGCAATTTTTGCAAGCATTGTCAGGTTAAAACTGGTGAAAAACAATGATTGCCAACCAGGACTGCTTTATACTAGGGGTACTGTATGTGAGCACATTGTAGGCGGTGTTTTTTTTTTTAAACTGTATGGAGCACAGTTACATTGGGGTAGCCAAAGGAGGGAGTAGAGATGAAAGGAGAGGGAAGGAGATGGGAGAAGGGAGATACGAAGAGAAGTGAGAAGAGGAGGGGAGAGGAGAGGAAAGGAGCAGAGAGGACAGGAGAGGAGAGGAGAGGAGAGGAGAGGATAGGAGAGGAAAGGAGAGGAGAGGAGAGGATAGGAGAGGAAAGGAGAGGAGAGGCGAGGAGATGATAGGAGAGGAAAGGAGAGGAGAGGAGAGGTGAAATGAAGGTAGCGGAAGAAGAGAAGGCGATACCTATGGAACAGGTGTGGAAGAAGAGGCCACCTGTGGTGAATTGCAGCACCTGGTATCGCTTTTCCATGTAGCACTCAATCACTGGGAGGCTTCCCTTACTTTGCAAACCACCTGCCATCTCCCTCCTGTCACATCACATTTGGCACTGCTCATAGAGGTACTTTTTTAGACTCTAACAAGTCTTAACAATATTATTTATTTAAAATTTTGAAGATTTTCCAACTGCAACTGGCAGGCTAAAGCATTTCATCGTGAATATCTCATCATATCAGTCAAATAATGGCAGTAATCACTTAAGTGACCATTTGTTTTATTTCTTTTTTTCTATTTATTTTCTGTTAGTGAAACTATACTTTGCACATTATATTGTAACGTTGCACATTATATGTTCAAAAATCACAACTTGCAGCTAATAAAAGCCCAAAATCCAGTATCTAATATACAACATATCTGAGAAACTTCCCCGCATTTACTTTAGTCCCTCTGTGTGTGTGTCAATAAGTATGTGACACGTTAAGAAAGTAAAATGCTTACATGGTTAAATTAGGCAATTGTTACGTTTACATGAGACATTTAAATCGGAATTAACTGACTGTAATTCTGAATAAAGTTTAATTCCGCTTTGAAAGGACGCTTCCGGTAGCAGAGCCATGTAGACGCGTTTTTGGGGAGCTCCGTTAGAATTGACCCTATGTATAAAGTTCACAAGTCAATACAAAGTCAACTGTCGCCAGTCGAGGGATAACGCAATATTTAACCTACAAGACTACTGTATTATACTTTAAACCGTCTATTTCTTCAGTTATGTCGGGTCGTGGCAGGTCGGCTAAGCCAGCTAACACTCCGGTTAGCACTGTTGGCTCGTCCGGACAAGAGCCAATACTTCAGGCGATTACAGCACTGAAAGAAGAACTTTTGGCGAAAATCGATGAGAAAATGGAAGTACAGACGGCAGACATCATAAGTCAGATGGACCAGCTTAGGGAGGAATGGAGATCGGGTATGGACAATGTAAACGGCAGAGCCGATGCTTTGGAGCAGCAGTTCCTACAACTGGAGGAAGCGACTAGCGAGCATTCGACTATAATCAGCACCCTTGAACGTGAGGTAACAGAAATGAAGAAAGACATTGTCAAATTGAAAGCACGGAATGAGGACTTGGAAAATAGATCACGCCGTTGCAATTTGCGGATAATTGGAGTGAAAGAAGGGAGAGAAGACGTCAAGGGGGCTCTGAATTATGTGTCTCAGATGCTTGGTGAAACGTTGGAACTGGAGAAAGCTCCTCTGCTAGACCGAGCGCACCGAGCCCTGCGGAACGTCGAACAAGGAGAAGAGGCAAGCTCGCCCAGAACCTTCATTCTCCGGTGCCACTATTTCCAGGAGAAAAAGGCGATTCTGGACAAGGTAGGAGGGAAACTTCTAAGGACGACCGACGGCGACGACATACGCATCTTTCCCGACTACAGCTATGAGGTTAGCAAACGCCGAGCCAAGTTTAACGACGTTAAGAAGATGCTGCGAGACGCCAAAATCGATAAGCTCCGTTTTGGCGTGATGTATCCTGCTGAGCTGAAAATTACACTTCCAGACGGTACGGTAGAAAAATTTATAGATCCGAGAAAAGCCAAGGTCTATGTTGTGGAGAACATAATCAATGCTCCGGCATATAATGCATAGATACAGTAGTCTTGTGATTGGTTTAACATGAATAGGCTATAGGCCAGTAGCCAAGGTGACCTCAAACTGGTGCGATATGGACGGTTGTGTGAAATTGCACTAATACTGTGGACATTTCCAACGTTATCTTAAAAGTGTCAGTTCTAGCGTGAGACATGGTAAGCTTTTTTCTCTCCTTTTCGGAATGCTTATCATCGGCGTGATCGCCGCAGTTGGGACTGATGGAGCATTCTATGCAGAGGAACCGTTCTGTTTCTCTCTGCATTGTTATTCCACACTGTTGTTTTTTTGTTTTTTACCGTTATTTTTGTTGTTTTGTGTCTGTGTCCCTCTCCCTGAACGTACTATTTTTTGCAGTGACAAGTTACAGAAAAACATTGTAGATTACATACCCATGCTATACATAAGAATTCTAACTCCTCCCTATGTCATCATGTGATCCAAGTAAAGCTGAGCCAAGGACAAGGTTAGTCACATGGAATGTCCGCGGGCTTAACCACCCTGTTAAATGCTCTAAAGTATTTGCACATTTGAGGAAAATGTCTGTAGATATAGTATACTTGCAAGAAACGCATTTACTCCTTAAAGACCATGGTAGACTGCATAAGAAGGGCTATTCATGGGTATATCACTCTAAGTTTAATTTGCAAATCTCGAGGGGTAGCCATTTTAAATACGCACAGGGGTCCAATTCACAGAAAGTGAAGTTATTTCAGACAGCAATGGTAGATTTGTCATAATTAAAGGGAAATTGTTTGGTTTGCCAGTGGTGTTAGCCACCATATATGCACCTAACTGGGAAGATTCAGGTTTTTTTTTTCCAAACATGTTTTTTTCTCTCCTGCCAGCTATGGACTCACACAAGTTAATACTGGGGGCTGATCTGAATTGCGTTTTGTGTCCAAAATTAGACCGCTCAAATCCTACAACCAAAATGATGAGTAAGACAACCCAGGCTGTGAATTCATTCATGCAAGCATATGGAGTTATTGATCCTTGGAGACACCATAACCCACATTCTAAAGCCTATTCTTTTTTTTCTCATGTGCACCAATCATATTCCAGGATAGATCATTTTCTTATAGATGATGCATTATTGCCTTTGTTTAGATCTATTACTTATGACGCTATTGTTATCTCAGATCATGGACCTGTTAATATGGTACTTAGCTTCCCCGGACAAGTTCCATCTCAGTTAGTTTGGCGCCTAAACCCACGATGGCTTTCAGATGAGGGCTTTGTGACATATTTGTCTAATCAGATAGATGTGTTCTTACTGACTAATAACTCTCCTACGGTGAGTAGATGCACCCTTTGGGAGACTATGAAAGCTTACATTAGAGGTATGATTATTTCTTATACAGCAAATGCAAACAAGAAATTATATACACGGATAAAATAAAGGAAATTGATAAACAGCATGCATCTGCACCCTCCTCTGAACTTTACAAGGAGAGGCTTTTATTAAAAACAGAATATGATATTTCCATAGCAAGCCAAATGCAGGATATGTATGTGCGGTCTCGTAGTGAACATTATGAACATGGGGAACGAGCGGGGAAACTGTTAAGTCATCAGCTTAAGAAGTCTGCTTCTGCGAACCAAATTACAGAAATAGCATTGGATGATGGTTCAGTTACATGTGATCAAAGGAAAATTAATGAACAGTTTAAGCAGTTCTATAAGACTCTGTATACTGGTGAAACTACTAGTGAGGACTCCATAAGTAAAATTTTGGATGGTCTAGAATTCGAAATATTGAAGAACCTGACAAGGAGGCTTTAGACCAACCAATAACCCAAGAGGAAATTGTGAAAGTTATAACTTGTCTAAAATCAGGTAAAGCTCCAGGACCAGATGGATTCCCTGTTGAGTTCTATAAGAAGTTTTCTGCGAAATTGGCCCCAATTCTGTTAGAAGTGTATGAAGAATGTTTTAATAACGAAACTCTACCCTCCAACAATGACACAAGCATAATATCTGTCCTGCTCAAGAAGGATAAAGATCCCTTTACAGTGCGGCTCATATAGGCCAGTAAGTCTAACTGGGTTGCGATTACAAAATACTTACCAAAATGTTGGCCTCCAGACTTGAATCTGTCTTACCTAAGTTTATACACACAGACCAGACTGGCTTTGTCATAGGCAGGCATTTGTTCAGCAATTTGCGAAGAGTGTTTAATTTACTCTATTCCTCAGATTTATCACCTGTCCCTGAAGTTCTTATATCACTCGACGCTATGAAAGCCTTTGACCGCATAAGCCATAATTACTTATATAAGGTCCTGGATAAGTTTGGTTTTGGGTCTACATTTCAAACATGGGTTAAAAATACTGTATGCCATGCCCCTCAGGCAGCTGTACGCACTGATAGAGTAGTGTCAGACTATTTCCCTATTGGTAGAGGCACTAGGCAGGGATGCCCATTATCTCCCCTGCTTTTTGACATCGCCATTGAGCCACTTGCTATGGCTATTAGGAATTCCCCTTTGATTTCAGGGGTTAAAAGAGGGGAGTATATACATAAAGTCTCAATGTATGCGGACGACTCAATGTTTTTTCTCTCAAATCCAAATCACTACCTTAAGTTTTACGAATAATATCAGATTTTGGACGCATTTCTGGTTATAAAGTGAACCTGGCCAAAAGTTTGATTTTTCCTATGAATAAACAGGCTAGTCAGATGTCTTTTGACTTATATCCATTCCAAGTCATACGAGATAGTTTCACTTATTTAGGGGTTATAGTAACAAGGCTATATAAAGATCTCTAACAGGAATTTTAAGGTCTTATTAGATAGGACGAAAATGGAATTGTCCAGGTGGGTAACCTTGCCATTGTCACTGGCAGGGCGAGTGAATTCTGTTAAAATGACTATCTTACCCAGATTTCCTGTTTTTTGTTTCAGACACTACCTGTATTTATTCCTAAAGCTTACTTTAAAGAGTTAGACCAACATATATCTACTTTCATATGGAACAAAACTATTCCGCGAATCAGAAAAGAGTTCTTACAAAGACATAAACATCAAGGGGGTTGGGATTACCAAGCTTTATTATTAATTACTACTGGGCTGCTAATGTACACAAAATCCAGTTCTGGATGTCACCCAAACCAGCAGAAGATCAACCACTGTGGGCATTGATGGAACGTAGTGCGAGTGCCCCGGTGAATTTGGCTGCACTAATATGTGCCCCAGCACCTCTTAGTAAGAAACATTTGACTACTAATCCAATAGTGAACGCTACACTTAGAATTTGGTCCCAGTTTAGGTTACATTTTAAGCACAAGACTACCTTACCATCTAGTCCAATAGTAGGAAATCCACTTTTCCCACCATCTTTGTTGGACACGACCTTTCTGAAGTGGAGCGCAGGGGGCTTAGCTTGTGTGAAGGACTTTTTTGTTGATGGCACATTTATAACTTTCCAACTAGCAACCCAGAAATATTCAATACCAAATTCACATTTCTTTAGGTATTTACAGGTGAGAGATTACATTAGGAAAAGTTTTTCTTCATTCCCAGACCAGCCAGACAAAGATTGGATAGAGGAATGCATTCAATATGACCCATCATGGAGGGGATCTGTTTCTAGGTTGTATCAAATGATCCAAAGTGTGAACACACCAACACTCGACCATATTAAAGAACAGTGGCAAGAGGAATTGGGAGTAGAAATATTAGACGTGAATTGGCACTATGCCATTGAGAGAATACACTCTTCCTCTATATGTATCAGACATGGTTTAATGCAGTTTAAGATTCTTCATAGGGTCCATTTATCAAGGGCAAGACTGGCAAAGATATACCCTAATACTGATGCAACCTGCCTTAGGTGCCACCTGGCTCCAGGAACATTGTTTCACATGTTCTGGTCTTGCTCTAAATTAAGAACATTTTGGTGTGATATTTTTGATACATACACCCAGGTTTTTAATAGAAAGGTAGATCCTGACCCTTTGATGGGGCTTTTTGGAATAATTCCTCTGGGATCATCATTTACATTTACAGCTTCACAGTCAGAGATCATTGCATTTACATCTCTCTTAGCTAGACGACTCATATTATTAAACTGGAAAGCTGAGGCCCCTCCATCATATGGTCGTTGGGTGGTGGATGTTATGGCTCATTTGAAACTAGAAAGAATGAGGACTGCCTTGAGAGGCTCACAAAGGAAGTTTTGGAAGGTGTGGCAACCATTTATAGACTATGTGGAGGATCATTTTAGTCCTACTAATATATAGTTCTGGGATGTAAGGTATACAGTAATCACTGCAACCCCCCCCCCTTCCTCTCTTACTTTGTGTAAGTTTTTCTTTTACCATTATTGTTTTTATTGTTGTGATTATTGTTATTCTTATATTATTATTATAAATGTAATTTTAGATCATAATCATTATTATTATTTTTCTCTTGTATTTTGTCTTGTCTCTTCTTGAGTTTTATTTTGATGCGTACATGTTGGGGTTTTGTTTTTGTTTTGTCTGTAAATGAGGTCCTCACGGTTCGACCTCTTTTTTGGAGCACACTGTGAAGTTTTTGATGTGTGCAATTTTGGTTTGATTTATTTCTATGGTCACTCCCTGAATGAAAAGATTGTATGTAAAATGTTTCTATGGAGACCTGAGAAAACTCAATAAACATAATTTCATAATAATAATTCCGCTTTGAAAGTGAAAATGAAATTGAAAAATCAAAGTAAACTCGACGGAACTATTTAATTTTAATTCGGAATGAAAAACATCATGTAAATGTAGTGATTGTCTCAGTTGGTGAGACCCTCTCTCGTGTCCTGCTGTGGCCCCCGCCAGGCCCTGTGTTGTGGGCTATGTATTCCTCTCCCTGTATCCTCTGACTCAGGGGCTGAACTACGGCAGTCAGGACCTTGGCATAAACACCACTGCTCACTCATTCACTCACTGCTCTGCCTCTTCTCTCATTCTTTTCATAACAACTTTCCATTTGCTCTCTCTCTCTCTCTCTCTCTCTCTCTCTCTCTCTCTCTCTCTCTCTCTCTCTCTCTCTCTCGCTTTTCTCTCACACACTCTCTCACACACACACACACACACACACACACACACACACACACACACACACACACACACACACACACACACACACACCAACATATCGTGGAAGAACACAAACTGCAAAGCACACAGTTTGTGAAAAAAATAAACCTCAGAGAGAGAGAGAGAGAGAGAGAGAGAGAGAGAGAGAGAGAGAGAGAGAGAGAGAGAGAGAGAGAGAGAGTGACAGACAGGAGCAAACACACCTGAACCCCAGAGAAGGCCAGGTAGCATAATCAAAAAGGTGTGAGAAGAGGAAAAGTACTTTAAAAAGCAACACTGCCATGCACAGACATTTTTTTAAATGAATGAAAAGAGGGGGAAAAAGAAAATGCCAGCTAACGAGATCCCATGTTGTTAGAGGCCGACTGCTGGTTTCCAAGGAGAGGCATACAGGAGCTCATTAAGCTCTGCGACCCACTCCACTCCCCTTCCCCACATCAACCGCCTATCTTCTCCATCTTTACACCTCTTTACCTTACTCTTTCTCTCTCTCTCTCTCTCTCTTTCCTTTTTTCTGTATATTCATCTCTTTAACATCCTCTGTCTATCTCCTCTTTGTATCTTTGCCTCTTCAACTCTCTCTCTCTCTCTCTCTCTCTCTCTCTCTCTCTCTCTCTCTCTCTCTCTACCTCATTATCTTCCCTCTTTCTTCTTTTCTGCACCTATGCCTCTCCCAACTTTACTTCTCTCTCTTCCTTTGGCATTGTCTCTTTTTCCTTACCTGTCGCTCACTTCTTTTGCATCTTTACTTTTTTCGGTCTTCTCTTTTCAAGACGTTTACCTTTCTTTGGCACTGCTCTCTCTCTCTCTCTCTCTCTCTCTCTCTCTCTCTCTCTCTCTCTCTGTCATCTTTTCATCTTTAACTCCCCTCTCTCCCTTCCTCCCCCCCTCTCTCTCTTCCTCCATTTCCCCCTTTCTCTTTTCCTCCTTCTCCTCCCTCTATATGCATCTTACCTGTCACCTGTCACTTAACTGCTCTTATTCACTTCATGGACATTCCGCCTACCCACGTCTAGTCTAGTCTAGTCATCCTCCTTCGTCACCCACCCACGTCTAGCTTTGTCACCCAACCACAACTCTTACTCTACTATGTCCAGTCTTGCCTGGCTCTTGCTCGACCTGTAGTTCTGCGCAGCTTTGTCAGCTCCACTACTGGGAGAGTACGCGTTGGCTCCGCCTTCAGAAAGCATGACTTTATCCACCATTCTGCCCATCCACACCACCAACAAATACCTTCAAAAACATTTTCAGTTGATCTCTAAAGCGTCAATACACAGTAGCCCACGTAGTTTATAATCTGCCATTGATATTGAAGGCAATACATTCTCAGGTTATTTTTTTGCCTACAGAAATGGAATCATACTACAGTCTCCCAGACCTCCGTGTGTGTTGGAGCTCCACCAGGGGGCTCCAGAGCTACACACAAACAGAGGTGTGGTGAGAACCAGGCTATAGAGCTTGAAAGTGACGTCACTTCCCCCAATTTCATGGGACCTCAACTGCGTTTTTAGCAGAAAATCGTAGCATATCCAATGGTGGAATCAAAATGATATTTCGATCCCCTTCGAGTTGTGCCACGAGCTCCATATATGTTGTTTCTGATATTTTTGTTTAATTTTTCGTACAAACCCCCAAACTTTTTAGAAAGCTGTGTTTCTTCACATTTTTCATGCAGACGGCCTCGGAAAAAAACGTTGATACTTCTGCATGAATAATCTTTATCTAGCCTCTTAAACAGCATATTTGTAGCCCAGCGCATATAATGACTGAGATCAGCAGATATTTACTCGCTACCATGTTGTTAGATGGTCAGCTTAGGTCCTGTGAAATACAAATCTGTCCAGTCACCCACCCAGCAACACAGTGGCCCTCCGGGAGAGCAGAGGGCTCAACAGGGTTCAACAGGTCTCATCCTCCTCTGGGAGTCTGTAGAAGGCATGGTTCAACAGGTCTCATCCTCTTCTGTGAGTCTGTCTGCCTGCTGGCTTGTCTGCCGACCTGTCTGTCTGTCTGTCTGTCTGTCTTTCCAGCTCTCTGTCTGTCTGTTGTCTGTCTGTCTTTCAGCCTGTCCGGCTGTCTGTCAAACAAAGGGGATCTACCTAGCTGCTGTCTGTCTGTCTGTCTACCTGCCTGCTGTCTGTCTATCTACCCACCTTCTGTCTGTCTTTCTGCCTGTCTGGCTATCTGTCAGACAAAGGGGCCAAGGTTATACCATGACCTCTCTCTCTACCGCCTGAAGACATCATTGAGCATTCACTGCCGTCACACTTGAGATTACCGTTTAACGCGATAGTCCTTGAGCACTCATAACGGCTTCTAGCATCCCACGACTGCCATTGGGAGTGACAGTAACTATCACAGAATTTTGAACACACGAGGGAGGAAAGAGGCCAGATGAAGACCCAAGGAAATTAAAAATAGATGTTGACAAAAACACCCAGCGAACAAACTAAAAAAAGCAACAATGTGTTTTTTTCCCCCAAACGTTCCTCTCTTTCTTCCATCACTTCCTCTCTTGCTTGGAAGTGGCGACTCCCTCCTTTTTTTTTTGCAATTAACAGCACCCTCTTCTACACAGTGCCTGAATTGCACATTTTAATTGCTTTTGCCATATGATGTCTTAGCTCTGCCAGTGGGTGTGAATTTCTGGGGGAAAAGTCCATTGGCACGGTATTTATTTGTTCACAATATCTCTTTTTTTTTCTGTCTCTGTGATGGCACTTGTTGCCGCCTTACATTCGTGTGTGTGCTGAGGTATGAACTTGTTTTTATCACTGAGTTTTGCATGCACAAAGTTTGTGAAGAGAAAAAGCTTCAGCATGTAGCTAATTAAAAAGTGTCACCCTTTCTTTAAAGCTCTATTTTCCACTAAGCTCAACGATGCGTGAGGATTTTTATTGCGCTTTTTGATGTTCTGTCTCTCCACCCACCCCAACTGTAACACCCCAACTCCACCCACCCCAACAAAATAACACTAGAGGTGACCCCGCCCCCCTTTTTTTCGGCAATCTGTAGCAGCCATTATCTGTAGGTAGGTCAGAGAAATGGAAATTAAAGGAGAAGGAGGCTCACCTCTGTCAAAAGTGGCTTAGTCATGTGAAAATGTCCATCAACACATTATACAAGGACAGTAGTTGAAGTGTGTTGCTAACTATGTTCATAAAATATATAATTTGATTTTTAAATGTATTTTATCGACTCATGTGATTTAAGTAGATATTTAGCCTGACATTTCAAATCTGGTCTTTGATTAATGTGTTACTACTTATTCACACAATTTTAGTCAATTGTTTGACTGGGGTGGGCATGTTCTCCATTGACTTGCATTGACTGAAGGTGCCTACGCTACCTTCGGAAGTTGGAAAGCTCCATGTGCCATTTCCCAGTGCTGTCGCAAATTGCAGTGTCCTCTCTAGTGTTATTTTCTTCCTCTATGCCCTATGGAGTCAACTCTACAGGAAGTCAGCTACAGGGAACTCCAGTCCAGAGCAAGATGCTTAAGGGAATGTGCAGCTGACTAACTCCACCCTGATCTCTCTGCTCCTCCTAGCCGCTACCCCTCTCTTCTCTCTCTCTCTCTACACCTTCTCTCTCTTCTCAACCCACAAACTCTCAACAACACCTCTTCCATGCTCACATCTCTCTCTCTCTCTCTCTCTCTCTCTCTCTCTCTCTCTCTCTCTCTCTCTCTCTCTCTCTCTCTCTCTCTTCATCTCCTTCTCACCACCTCCTATCTAATCTATTTCTCCATTTCCTCACCCCCAACCAGCCTCCCACTTTTCCACCTCTCTTCCACTCTCTCTCTCTCTCTCTCTCTCTCTCTCTCTCTCTCTCTCTCTCTCTCTCTCTCTCTCTGTCTCTCTGCTCACTTGCTCTCAACTACTGTTTTTCTCCTAGCACCCTCCAACTCTCTCTCTGTCTCTCTCTCTCTCTCTCTCTCTCTCTCTCTCCCTCCTCCGTGTAGCCGGTAGGGAGATAATGAGTGCCTGGCTCCCCGGGCTGCAGTGCTGTCTCTTGGGGGGGTATTGCACTAATCAGACGGGTGCGAGGGCATTAGCCAGGGCTGTCTGCCCGAATCGCCTCATTAACTGTTCACCTGACGGGACACCCAGCACTTCGCCTCGCTGGTGCGCCGCGCAATGATCTCAGGCGCACTTCCGCATGTTCCACTTTATCTAGTACACCGACTCGCTCACGGCCACCCCTTAAAAGGTGGATTTTTTTTGGGGGGGTGGTCAGACTTTGTATTGTGGTGTGTGGGAAGTCAGTGTTAGTTGGTTTGAAGCACCCTCAGGTATCTAGGTTTGGCTCGGTTTCTGTGACAGCAGTAGAATGCCTGTGTGTGTGTGTGTGTGTGTATGCGTGCGTGCCCGTGTGTGTGTGCGTGCATGTGCGTGCTTGCATGCGTGTAAGTGTGCGCTTGTGTGCATGCGTGCATGCGTACGTACATGGGTGCATGCGTGTGTGTGTGTCTGTGCCTGTGTATAAGTGTGTGTGCGCTGCGCATATACTCTTGAGGAGGCGTTTTGCTTGTTAAGCCGCGCTCCCTCTCGCCACTCACTCCGCAACCCTGTGGGAGTCACCAGGGGAGCTTTAGCGGATCAGCAGTCAAGTGGCTACACTTTATTTTTAGAGGAGGACCTGCTGCTCCTCAGGAGAGAAGGAACATGTGTACTGCAGTAGGAGCCCAGAGCTCTGAGGCCCAGAGGCGGCCTTTCCATTGGGCAAACCTAGGCAATTGCCTAGGGCCCCGACCAAATTTGTCCTCCATAGGGGCCCCAGCTGTCACACCAGTTGTGATAAACACACAAAAAAGTAGGCTTGATCTTAATTTGCCACTTCTGTAAAGTAATAGAAGATATATGCGAGACAAAATATTAAAATAGCACCAAAAACACAGATCTGTATGTCTATATGATCACTTTTAAGGGGGGCCCCATGTTTCTATTTCGCCTAGGGCCTCAAAGTGACTATATGTACCCCTGCCTGCTGAGGCTTTAGGGGGTGGGGTGTGTGTGTGTGTGCTGGGGGGGGGGGGGGGTTTAGTGTTGGTGGTTGAGGAGGGTTGGTTGGGGGTGTGGTGGAGGACATAGCAGGGGGTAGTCATAAGAACATGGGAAGAGTTATGTTACGAAATGCTATATAAAAGCCGTTTAGATGCAATGAATTTTTCCTCAATCAGAAATAAATTAATATAAATGACAGAACAGCAATGTTACTGATGTTTAAGAGAAGTACAATGAAAACGTGTCTTTTTTTGGTCAAAATGGACACATAAACTTTCTGGAAAAAAGGAGATAAAGGGCCTTTCAAGAGTATAAAACTTCATCATCACAATGCTCAGGGACTGGGGCTGTGGGTGAGTGGATGATAGGGGAGTTGGCATAGTGTTCGTGGTGGTTTAGGAGTGTTCGGGTGGGGTGTGGTGGGGGGACATAGTAGGGGGCAGTCATGAGAAGAGGGAAATAGTTCTTTTATGAAATGCTATAAAAGCCGTTTTAAATGTAATGCAATGCTCCTCATCTTTAAACTGAACAGTCCACCCTTTTTTGATTTTCACATATTTGCAGTATTTCCCAGCATTATTCATGAACGTGCATATCATTTTCGTCTATGTGTTTCCATTGCCTAGTTTAACAGTATAGCCAAATTAAGCGTAGCAATGCAAGTCTATGGGGGAAAACAAAACATCAGCAAATGTACTTATAAGCTATTTTAAAATTAATGCAAAATTCACCAGAGTGCAAAACAGCTATTAATCCTATTTAATCCTGTCCTGTGATCATTTGTGGCTTGATGCTAATGCCTCCATTTACTTCCAGTGATTATGCTAAGCTATGCTAATAATTCTGATCCAATAAATCTAAGTACTGAAAAAACTGAGAAGAAAATTATATGCACATTCATGAATAATGCTTGGAAATACTACAAATATGTGAAAATCAAAAAAGGGTGGACTGTTCCTTTAAAAGAATCAAATGACAGGTGGGGTCTGGCAGGGATAGAGGGTACAATCATGCCAGGTATATATCATTTAAACATTTGGTTTTGCCATTTGAAATAGATTAATTTCTACCAAATTTCAATGGTGGTGTAAACAGTGATTTTACGGATAGAGAAGCATAATAAAATGTTGTTTTTCATTATTTCTGAAAAAGGATATATAGCAGCATTCTGTAAAGTAGCTCTTCATATGTTGGAGCACAACTCACAGCTCAGGCACTGGGGCTAGGACTCTCAGTAATAGAGCTCGAAAGTCCCGCCCCTTAGTTCCGCGTTTCACGGGACCTCTGCTGACCATCTAACAACATGGTAGAGAGTAAATATCTTCTGATCTCAGTCATGATATGCGCTGGGCTACAAATATGCTGTTTAAGAGGCTAGATAAAGATTATTCATGCAGAAGTATCAATGTTTTGTTCCGAGGCCGTCGGCATGAAAAATGTGAAGAAACACAGCTTTCTAAAAAGTTTGGGGGTTTGTACGAAAAATTAAGCAAAAATATCAGAAACAACATATATGGAGCTCGTGGCACAACTCGAACGGGATCGAAATATCATTTTAATACCGCCATTGGATTACATGCTACGATTTTCGGCTAAAAACGCCGTTGAGGTCCCATGAAATCGGGGGAAGTGACGTCACTTTCGAGCTCTATATCATAGCAATGTTGTTATTATGTAGTTGAGTATTTTCAGCAAAGAATGAATAGCAGTAGTGAAGTAAGAGGCTATACTAAGCACAAAAGTCTCGCCTCGAACTAAGGGTACAATACGATGGGAGAAAGGAGTGTGAATATGAAGTGTATACATTTGAGTGTGTGTGTGTGTGTGTGTGTGTGTGTGTGTGTGTGTGTGTGTGTGTGTGTGTGTGTGTGTGTGTGTGTGTGTGTGTGTGTGTGTGTGTGTGTGAGTGAGTGTGTGTGTGTGTGTGTGTGCGCGTGTGTCCGTGCATGAAAGCAGATTTGGTTGTCTCCAGGTACAACCTTTGGGACTTGTAATCAGTAGGGGGCATCTCTGACTTGATAATCCTACTCTGGAGTCTCGACTACCTGAGAGTACTCCCCACTCTCCTTGTAACAAACTCACACACGACCACACACACACACACCTATTGTCCTTCTCTCTCTCTCTCTCTCTCTGAAACACACACACACACACCTATTGTCCTTCTCTCTCTCTCTCTCTCTCTCTCTCTCTCTCTCTCTCTCTCTCTCTCTCTCTCTCTCTCCACACGCAATCTCTTTCTCTCACTCTCACTCTCCCGCCCCCCCTCTCTCTCTCTCTCTGAAACACACACACACACACACACACACACACACACACACACACACACACACACACACACACACACACACACGCATAATACACATTCCCTCACCCCCTCTCCTCTTCCCCTCCCCTCCTCTCCTCTCCTTAACCTATCCATCCCACCCCTACACCCCCCCCCCATGCCCTGGCCCCCAGGGAGAGCAGAGCTACCTGTCAGTGCGTATGCCTCCAGGCGTCTGTACTGTGGAGGGAGGGAGACAGTAGTGGGTGGGTGGATGGGTGGGTGGGAGTTGGACGTTTTGGTGGCGTGCTGTGCTGTACTGTGCTGTACTGTGCTGTGTGTTGTGTGGGTGGTTGGAGGAGAGGTGGTGGGTGGAGGGCGGAGTGGAGAGGGGGGGGGGGGGGCTAGGTTGTCACTGTGCCCGCCTGAGAAGTCACCTTTCGGGGATATGAATCTTAATGAGTTGGGGGGGCTGCTATGTGACAGATGGGGAGAAGCGGAGCCCTGACAGGCCTTCTTGCTGCCGCGCGCTGCCAGATTATTTTTGGTAATTTATAACCATTGTGCTTAAAGGGCCTTTATCTTTGGGTGCCTTTTTACACACACACACACACACACACACACACACACACACACACACACACACACACACACACACACACACACACACACACACACACACACACACACACAAAATCACACACGTACGGGCACAAACACACAGACACACACAAGTATGCACACGCACACAAACACTCTCACACGTAAACACACGCACATAAACACACACGTTAATACTCTCTCTCTCTCTCTCTCTCTCTATCTCTCACTCTCTCTCTCTCCTTTCTCTCAATCTCTTCCTATCTCTCTGTCTCCGTCTCTCTCTCACACACACAAACACACACACACACACATATGTATACATATGCACGCACACACACAGACATGTGCACACACACACACACGCATGTATACATACGCACACACACACACAGACATGTGCACACACGCTCAGGCACAAGTACACACACCCCCACTTCTCCCCCACATACAGTACACCGGAGAGATGCCCCATACATACATCTTCACACATCCCTGGGATGGTTGCAGGGACTTGCTTGCTTTGGGCCTGTTGAGCTAAAGTGTGTGTGTGTTGTGTGTGTGTGTGTGTGTGCGTGTATGAGAGAGAGAGAGAGAGAGCGAGAGAGAGCGAGAGAGAGAGAGAGAGAGAGAGAGAGAGAGCGAGAGAGAGAGAGAGAGAGAGAGAGAGAGAGAGAGAGAGAGAGAGAGAGAGAGAGAGCGAGCGCCTGTAGCCCTTTCTGTTCTGCTCTGCTTTCCATCTGTCTCTACCTGTCAGCCCGCGCACGCCAATCTCCAAGCATACGAATCCACTTTGTTTATGTATGTGCGTGCGCATGTGTGTGTGTGTGTGTGTGTGTGCATGTGTGTGTGCGTGCGTGCGTGCATGCATGCGCGCATGCGTGCGTGCGTGTGTGCGTGCGTGTGTGTGTGTGCGTGCGTGTGCATGTGTGTGCATATGTGTGTGTTTTCATATTTTGCCTCTAGTTGTATCACTATTCGGAAAAGCATTGCTGTGATTTGTTTTGTTTGGTTGTGAATTTGTAATTTGATTTCTAATGCGGGTAAAAGGTTTAAAACCCTCGTTTTTTTCCTCTCTCTCCTCAACACAGACATGCATCTCAAATGAAACTGTCCATCCATTACTTTGGCATTTTTGCAGCATCCATCAGCACAACAACATTTGAATGACAATAAGGCATAATCCCCAGCTCCAGCCTAGTACACATACACACGCGCGCACGCACGCATGCACGCACGCACGCATGCGCACATACACCCATGCACATGCACAAACAGTATCTCTCTTACAGCATGCGCGGCTGAAATTGATCTGGGGAAAAAAAAAAAAAAAAAAAAAAACGAGGAAGAAACTAAATGACAGGGTCTCCTGACTGTGCCAGAGCAGTCTCCACCACCATGTAGGGAAATGACTATTCCAGCCCACAAAAGCCTCCATTAGAGGCAGACAACCCCTCCACCATTGTGTCCTGTGACCCCAAAGTGAGCATAGACGCCGGCTCTCAGAATCCGTTCTCAAACGCACGCACGCACGCACGCACGCACGCACGCACGCACGCACGCACGCACGCACGCACGCACGCACGCACAGACACATACACACACACACACACACACACACACACACACACACACACACACACACACACGTACAAACACACATGCATAGACATGTGTACAAACACACACACACACACACACACACACACACACACACACACACACACACACACACACACACACACACACACACACACACACACACACACACACACACACACACACACACACACACACACACACCTGTATGCATAGTGCACTCAGACAGACACACTGCTGTGAAATGGCTATTTTGCCCCATATTGCTGTTGCATTCTCTTTTTCTCGCCACTTCCTCTCTAGGCCTATACACCTCTTTCATGAATGTGATATTGTTCTTTTTCTTCTTCTTCTTCTTCTTCTTCTTCTTCTTCCTCTCTCCTCCCTCCCTGTGGCATGCCCAATTTCTCCATCAGTGCTCTCTTCTCTGTTTCTGCCCCCACCCCCCTGTCTCTCTCTCCATCACACACACACACACGCACGCACGCACGCACGCACGCACGCACGCACATGCACACACACACACACACACATGCACACACGCACACACACATGCGCACACACACACACACACAATTTCTCCATCACTGTCCTCCTCTCCGTTTCTCTCCCTCTTCTCTGGGTCGTCTCTCTGCAGCTGCACGTCAGTCACCCACTGTAAGCAGAGACAGAGGGCAGCGTTTGACCTTTAATTTCGATTCACATTCATCACGGGGCCCCCTTACAGTAGCCGCTAATGCTACTCTTATATGCAACAGGCATCACGCTGATATCCCAGAGAATACTTGAATAGTAGTCCCCCCCTCCACACACACAGACACACACATTTTTGGGCAATTCATCTTTTTTTCTTTTTTTTACTTCATCTTTAAATGACATCTCATTCTTATGTTCCAGAATCTTTTTAAAACTGAAAACAATATGGCATGAGAGGGCCTCCAGCTCCTGTTGAGTTCCACCTTTGATTTCAGTCTGTGGTTCCTAAACCTTTTCCTCCCCAGGTTTCGAGATCAATTTTGTAGAAGAAGATACCGCACACTCTTGTCCATCGTGCTGCAATTTATTTACAAAACAACGTTTCGGCCCGTATGACATTTCTCAAGTTTTTTTTTTTAAAAATGTAAATAAATTGTAGCACGATGGACAAGAGTGTGCGGTATCTGTTCCTAAACTTTTTCTGCCAGAACCGCCTTTTCGCACCCCCCACCTCCAATAAAACAAATGCCAATCATGTTTTGTCCCTTAATGTCTAAGCGCAGAGCCTCTGTTATAGCCATATTCTCACCAAAAGGGTAATGATGATCAAGTCTTATTTGGATAATTAAGACTTTCTGCATTGTCATAGCAATGTTGTTGATGTAGTTGACTGTTTTCAACTAAGAGAGAGAGACGGGCCCATCTTCAGTAAGAGGCTACAATCGCTACATATTAATGTTACAATCGCAAGAAAACTATATATTAACACACAGCACACACAAACACAATCACATACTCACACATGGGCATTAGAGTAGATCTGCTTTGGAAAGGTAGAGGCATACATGTGACAAACTGCACCATTTTTAGATTATGTTTGTGGTAGTTAGGAAATGGATAGCACTCAGTTTTTCTTCTTTCTTGTTGTTTTCTTTTTATTTTAACATTGCAGGGACTGATATGGCTCTGTGCAGCTGAAATGTCTGTCATATCTGTCCCTGCAATGTTAAAATAAAAAGAAAACAACAAGAAAGAAGAAAAACTGAGTGCGATCCATTTCCTAACTACTAGATTACTTCAGAGACGCACCAACAAGACGGAAGAGCGCGGTGTGTGGAAGACAAGATTATGTTTGTGAAAAAGCGGTGGGGACATGCGGTGCATGGGGTCCTGAGACCCCCAGTTTGGGAACCCCTGTTGTAGGTGGTGCTGGTACTAGTCAGCAAGAGAAGCGGACAACGCCCACCACGCTGCCGCCGTCGCTGCTGCTGTTGTTGCTGTACAGGATAGCTGTGAAAAATGAATCCACTTATTGGCCTGGAAATGGAGAATTCACTGTGCGATTCGGATGATCGATAATGCTGATCGCAGGTATTATCATAAGAGTTGGGTCAGCAAGATGCAAATGTTTCCCCACACACCCCACACCCCCAAACCCCAACTCCAAATCTAAATTGCTTCTGATTGAAGACACTGGTATTTGAATAGCTCCTATGCACAATGGATGGCATCTATTCTTCTTTCAACTGTATAATGGTTTCTCTTGAATCTTAACATGGTCTGGTCAAATGTATTGGACAAGGCAGGTTATATCAATCTTTAAATCAATTGGAAATGTACTTAAAAAGAGAGAGAAAAACTTCCTGTTTTTCCGTCGCAAAATTGCTCCTATTTTCTGTTCACATAGCAACCACTTTTGTGATGGCCATAAAACCAGGCGCCCTGCACTCTAAAGTCCAAAAGTACTTGAAATGGCATGGAGATGATGAAATGAAAAGGTGAAATGAAAAATGAAAATGAAATTCCGCTTGCCTGGCCCAATAATGAGCCTATCTGTGTGTGCCTACCGTAGCTATCAGCTTGGCTGTGTGTGTGTGTGTGTGTGTGTGTGTGTGTGTGTGTGTGTGTGTGTGTGTGTGTGTGTGTGTGTGTGTGTGTGTGTGTGTGTGTGTGTGTGTGTGTGTGCGTGTTTATTTCATGCTACTCCATGAGGAAGAAAACAGCCCAAACCGCAGTGGTTGTAAAGAAAACATGCTTACTCCAGTGTGCAGTGCAACACACCATGTAAACTACTCCCTGAGTAGTTAGTTACAAAACTTTGTTGTTCTTTACAAAAAGTTGCCAGTAAGTAAATGGATATTACACGGTTGGTCAGTAGGCTAGTGCCTCTCAGTCCACTGAAAACAAACTGCACAACAAATCCGTCAAATATGAAAGACAATGGCTCAACCGTGGCTTATGGTAGGGACACATAGGAGGCGAAGCAAGCGAAGCGAAGAGAGGCGAAATCCAACCGTCATCAGGTCGTCGCGGCGAATCAAATGGAATGGATCAGTTATGTTGTTGATTTGATTGGGCTGCGGCAGGCGAATTCGCTCCTCGTTTGCATAATATTAAACTTTCTTTAATAATTCCGCTTCGCTTCGCTCCTGTTCGCTTGCTTTCGCTTGCCATCGCTTGCCTTCGCCTCTCTCATAGGAATGAATGGCAAAGTTCGCAAATTCGCGTGTATGTGTCCCTACCGTTAATGTTAGGGCACTCGTCTACTGCCCGAGTTGGATTCTGGACATTTGCCGTCCCTTCCCGATCTCTCTCTCCCAAATGTTTCCCGTCTCTTTCTCAAACTATGCTGTCATGAATAAAGTCTTAAAAGACCAAAAAATATCTTCAAAAAATAATATGAAAGATAATATTGTCCTGTACATCTCATCAGTCATGTCAATAATCAAAAATACATGTCAATAATCAAAAATACATGTCATGATAACCCATCAAGAAGCTATAGAGATGTTGACTAATGATATCGTGCAAGAATAGGTTTCTGTGTTTGTGTAATATTTCCCAGTGTAACGCTTCTGACTTAACAGATTAGAGATCAGAACTAAGTTCGGCTATGAGGAGAGAGTTGGCAACGACCCGGGCTTGAATGAGGAAAAGAGAATTATTTATTATGACACACAAGAAAAGATACGGATAGGAAAATACCCCTTAATGTCAGTCGCGTAAAAGTCAGTCAATAACGAAATACAATATAATACACAATGTAATAAAGTTCAACCTCAAATGTTCAACTCAAAAGTTTCAGTGTCCAATGTTCAATGTTCAATACAAATGTTCAAGTTTCAATGTTCAAGTTTCAGTTCAAAGTTCAATAAGTGTCCTTTAAATCCTCAATGGAAAAAGGGAAAAAAGTAGAAAAATGCAAAAATGTAGTCTTCGTACGTACTTTGTAAAGAGAAAAATAAAATAAACAAAACAAGCAAGGCCTTGTATCTGTAATCTTATCTGTAATTCCAGAGCAGGATGCGTCCAGGGCACAGGCTCACGGTAGACGCACACACACTGGTCACAGTCCTCGGGTTGGCTCGCCGTATCGCTCTCTCTCGTGGCAGAAGATGATCAATCAAAAAAACCAATCTGCACAGCAGTATAGAGTATTAATACTTAAACTCAAATAACATTTCTCCAATGCAAATCATGTACTGAAAGAATAACTGTGCAATACAGTACCGGTTCAGTAGAATGACAGTAGCATGTCATTTGCAACTCTCAGTTAACATAATACATGTACATTCAGTTAACCAAATTACAATATCAACAGTAAGCCATAGCAACT
This sequence comes from Engraulis encrasicolus, assembly GCF_034702125.1. Classification (NCBI taxonomy): domain Eukaryota; kingdom Metazoa; phylum Chordata; class Actinopteri; order Clupeiformes; family Engraulidae; genus Engraulis; species Engraulis encrasicolus. Next base: position 9,640,103 of record NC_085870.1, read on the forward strand.
TACTTTATATGCCATAACACATCATAATATATCCAAAACTTCAGTACAATGGCATAAAGCCTGAAAACATTAGCCCTATAGAGTAACCTCGTAGCTTAAACATTGTCTGCACACGCCCCTGCATCATCCCACAGCACGCACGCACACCAGTGTCCACGCAGGGGGCACGTGATCAGAAAGATCAGAAAATAACTCGCCGTTCTAAACGAACACGGCGGTCTTACAACAATGACATTCAGTTCAAATATATCTCCGATTGGTTTTATAGCTCTACATACATCATAAACAACATTAAGTACAAAAGTAGACCGTTAAAATAGTTAGTTCCCCCTCAAAAGTAAAAAGGAGCCAACCAATGCCTGATACACTGGCTGTCTTAACAGAAACACACACTCACCGGAGATTCGACGATATAGCACACAAAACGGTCTTCAGAAGTTGCACTCTAACAAAAACGTCTTCTTTAAAAGGTTAAACAAAGGATTACTTCAATAATAACGCAGTAGTGTCAAAACTAAGATGATTATTTTATCTTTCTTCCGTACGGGAATCTCTCTCAGCTTCAGAGGGAAAAGGATGCACTTCTCGTCTCTACTTCTCTGCGTAACGCACCCGCTTATATGGAGCACAGCGCCCTCTAGTGGACAGGGGGAGAAACGCTACAACTACATTAAATAACCCGGTGCAATCTATGTGGGTTACATCCTCCCCTCCTGAATGTGCATGCGCCTCTGCATGTACTACTAAATCATACTGTGCCTCCAGTGACCTACGTCTAAGGGAGTGGGGGTACTCACAGGAGTTAGGTCTAAAGCTTTAGTAAAAGCTTGGTCAAGTCCCTTAAATAAAGACTGCATAACTAAAGTCAGGGGATTCCCTAACGTCTGGTACGTCAATCGATCAGGCTCTGCCCTCTGTCTAGCTGATCGTCTCACTTCCGTGCTCTCTGGATCTTCTCCCTCTTGGACATTATCCACTCTGCATTCCTGCTCTGATGACTCATCAGGGTTTGTGTTTCCCATAGACTCCTGCTCGACTCTTTCTTCTGTTTCAGGCACTGTTTCCAACTCATTCTCCTCTTCCACAGGGTTTGTCGTTTCCTTTTCCTCTTCGACATCAGCAACCGATTCTTCCACGTCAGCACACGATTCACCCTCTTCCTGCTCTTCTTCACTGGAGTTGGAAGACTCATCCGCGACAGGGTCTTGTTGCGGGCATGCAACAGGCTGGAACACCTCGGCTTCAGGTCGGAGGTTGGACGTCGTGGGATTCACTGAGGGAGTCGTTTTAGTCTGAGGGATTTCATGCACAATAGTGATTGACGGGTAAGTAGTTTCAGGGACACCATAGTCAATGACTTGCTCTTCCTCACTTTCACAGGGATCTCTCAACAGCTCTCCCTCCTCACATGTTGGACTTTGAGAAGGCTGGACTGCTGTTTCCTTTGGCTTGTGCTGAGTCACTTCTGCTTCGATGGATGGCGCTAGGAAGCCACAAGGTAAGAGCAAGTCACGGTGCAGCGTCCTCTCTGGACCATCAGAATTGACTGGGGCAACAACGTAGACAGGAGACTCATTGATGCGCTTCACCACTTTGTAAACGGTTTGGCTCCAACGATCCGCTATCTTGTGTTTTCCCCTCAATCCGACGTTCTTGACCAGGACACGGTCTCCTTCTTCCAGGACAGTTTCTCTTACTTTCAGGTCATACCTTTCTTTGTTTTTCAGAGCAATTTTCTCACTGTTTTGAATTGCAATTTTGTAGCTCTCTTGCAGGTTCTCCTTGAGACGTTTCACATAGTCTGTGTGAGTAACTCTGCTCTGACCAGCTGGGTTAAGGCCAAATGCAACGTCGATGGGTAAGCTTGGCTGCCTCCCAAACATTAGCTGGTAGGGAGAAAAGCCGGTTGTATCATTTTTGGTGCAGTTGTACGCGTGCACTAAAGGTTGAACATAGTCACGCCACTTGACTTTGTTCTCCTCTTCAAGGGTACCCAGCATCTCCAAAAGCGTACGGTTAAACCGTTCCACTGGATTACCACGCGGATGGTAGGGAGTAGTTCTTGTCTTTTTAATCCCGAGGAGGAGGCAGAGGTCTTTGATTACTGAGGATTCAAAGTCGCGACCCTGGTCGCTATGCAGACGTTCGGGCAGGCCATAATGGACAAAAAAGTGGTTCCACAAAGTCTTGGCTACTGTCTTGGCCTTTTGGTCAGCAGTTGGTACGGCGACAGCGTACTTAGTAAAATGGTCAGTGATGACGAGGATGTTCTTCGTTCCACGGCCATCAGGCTCTAAGGACAAGTAGTCCATGCAGACTAGTTCGAGGGGTCTGCTGGTCCGAATGTTTACAAGACGAGCGGTCTTCTCAGCTTTTGCTTTGCGACGAACGCATCTCTCACAGGTTTTTACTTTTGCATCTACGTCCATGGCCATCCTCGGCCAATAGAAACGCATGCGGACAAGGTCAATTGTTCTTTCGAGTCCCATGTGGCCGACTAAGTCGTGTAGACTTTCAAGAGCTGTTTCGCGATACTTCTTGGGAAGAACCAGTTGGAATAGTGGCGCACTCTTGCTCATTCTCTTACGATAGAGGACGGCATTGTCAATGACAAGTTGATCCAGAACTCGTAGCATCAGTTGGACTTCGCGGTCCTCTTTCTGCCTCACTCGGTATGAAAGCCGCTTTCCTGCACTGACGATGTCAATGACCCTGCTGATTACTGGGTCAGCTCTTTGCTCAGCAGCCCATTCCAGCTGTGACATTCTGGGGAGGGTGCTGGACCCTGGAAGCAAATCAGTGTGGGTAAATTCAGGCGGGATAGCGTTGGCATCCATAGCAAGGGACTCAACGATCACAGGTAAGTAGTTACTGTCTTCTCCTGTATTACAGGGCTTTTCTAGGTTGTGTCTCTGGCAAACAGCCTTGACTGCTTCTTGAGGAAAGGTAGCGTCACTTTCCTCCCTCATGAACTTCGTCAGGAACTGTTGCACTCTGTTGTCTTCAGCCTCAGTGCTGGAATCTGCCTGTTCACTGTCATGGCGGCGCCTAGACAGACCGTCGCCATCCTGGTTTCTCTTGCCGGCCCGGTACTGGATGTTGAAATTGAAATTAGATAGGGCGGCAAGCCACCGATGTCCGGCAGCGTCAAGTTTGGCAGACGACAGTACATAAGTCAAGGGATTGTTGTCCGTAACAACGGTAAACTCTGCGCCATAGAGGTAGTCTGACAGCTTGTCTGTTATGGCCCACTTAAGAGCAAGAAACTCAAGCTTGTGAGTGGGGTATCTTCGCTCGCAGTTTGACAATCCTCTACTGGCGTAGGCTATGACTTTCATCTGTCCATCTTGTTGCTGATAAAGGGCTGCCCCAAGACCATGAAGGCTCGCATCAGTGTGTAATATGTAGGGTAAAGTTGGATTGGCAAAGCCAAGGATTGGGGCAGTGGTCAACTTCTCAATGAGGGTTTTAAAGGCTTCCTCACACTTGGACGTCCACTTTTCTGCAAAAGGTGACTTGAGGTCAGCGCTTGAGAAGGACTTGGTTTTGCTCTTTTTCCTTACAGGGACATAGCCGGCAGTCAGATCATTGAGGGGCCTTGCTATTTTAGAAAAGTCTTTGATGAACCTTCTGTAATAGCCTGTGAACCCGAGAAAAGACTTGAGCTCCCTGATATTGTTTGGTCTGGGCCAAGTGGTGAGTGCTGAAATCTTGTCAGGGTCAGTTTCAACTCCATTCTCTGAGACAACATGTCCCAAGTATCTCACTGACTTTCTGAAAAAATGACATTTCTCAGGGGACAACTTGAGCCCGAATTCTTTTAGACGGTGCAAGACTCTCATAAGCCGCTCTTCGTGCTGCTCAAGGGTTTCTGAGAAAACAATGAGGTCGTCCAGGAAAACAAGGACTTCCTTCAAGTTTAGGGAACTCATGCATTTCTCCATAACTCTCTGGAAGGTGCTCGGAGCATTGGTTACTCCCTGCGGCATCCTATTGAATTCCCAAAATCCCATGGGAGTGACGAAGGCGGTTTTGGGTTTATCGTCCTCCTCCATCTCCACCTGGTAGAAGCCTGACTTCAAATCCATTACAGAGAACCATTTGGACCCTGTTAGAGCCGCAAAGGTTTCCTCGATGTTCGGCAAGGCGTAAGCATCCTTGATTGTCTGTAAATTCAATTTCCTGTAGTCAACGCATAGTCGAATTTTGCCACTCTTCTTCTTTACGATGACGACTGGTGATGCGAACGGACTTTCAGACTCTCTAATAATGTTGGCGTCATACAGCTCTTTCAGGTGGAGACGGACGGCTTCATAATCAGATGGGTGGATAGGTCTCACCCTCTGCTTGAAAGGTGTTGGATCAGAAAGGCGGATCTTATGCTTGACTGCTGTTGTGTGTCCGTAGTCAAGGTCACCCCTTGCAAAAACTTCAGGAATGGAATTCAGCCTTTCCTTTATTCTGTCTTTCCACTCCTCAGAGAGGGGTGAATCACTGAGATCGAAGGCAATGGGGCTCTCCGCAATCACGGAGTGTTCAGGCTCAGGACGCAGAATTGGGCCTTCACCCTTCAGGGAGGTCAGTGGAGAAACGGAGAGTGGAGCAGTGAGGTCAGCCAAAGTGCAGTGGGCAGGCACTGTGACGTCATGTGAGGTTTCATTCTTTAGCAAGACAGGGACTTTGAAAGAGGTCTTCCTGGGGCTTGACATGACATAGGAGCAGAATGTCAGCCCACTTGGTAGTGAACGAGACGGGAAGTCAACTAACAAGGGGGCCTCAGGAAAACTATTGACATTTCTTGTGTAGCCGTCTAGCACCATTCTTTGGCCTGGTGGGATGACTACAGCTTTCTTATGCAAGAGTTTGACAACTCCCACTCTGTCATTGTGTGCGGTCTTGCTCTTGTACAGACAGCGAAGGTGCTTGATAAGAACAGCATATGCACAGGTCTCTTGAACAGGTGTACTGGAACTTTCGTTGAAGCCTTCATACAGAAGGTCCAGGGCATTAGTGCCAACGAGGACAGAGATGGCACTGTAATCAGGGACAATGAGGGCCAAAGTGGTTACAGTCTTGGGCCTACCAATGAAACTTTCAGGGAATGTAATGTCAACTTCTATGTAGCCTGTATAAGGCACACGCTGGCCTGCTGCTCCCTCCACATCAATTATGTTGTCTAGGGGACTTACTGGATGAGAAGGTAAGTAGGTTTCATGAAATGACTGGGAGATCGTGGTCACTTGTGAACCTGAATCAATTAGACACTCGTGCTGGATTCCTCCAATGGTGACACTAACCATGGACCTTGAGCCAACTAATCCAGTCATGAGCTCCTCTCTTGTGGGCGTGAGGGAGCAACACTGGGCTTTTTTCTTTTCTTTGGGACTAGTCTCTCTTTCAATGGCTTCAGGATGCCCCTCTCCAGAAGCCGCTAACAGTTTAAATGGACACCATACTTAGCTGCCCACTCATCCTGCTTCACCTTCAATTCCTTGTACTTGAGGTCGACAGCAGCCTTGTTCTGGGGATTCTCGCATACTTTAGCTATGTGGCCATCACCTCCGCACCGAAAACAAAACCAGGCTTTGGGCTGAGGTCTGGGTGCAACCTGAGGAGTGGCTCTGTGGACTTGAGCCTCTGCTTGGGTTGTGGATTGGCTCAGGGCAGACTGGGGGACAGCAGGCCTTTGTTTATTTTCTTTTCTATGTTTCTTAGAGTCGAGCTGCATTTGCAGCGCAGCAACTTGTTTCCTCAGATTCTCAGTCTCCAGTACGTATGCTTGTAGTGTATTGGCGTTGTATTCAGAGACGCAGGTGGTGTTCACCACACTCTGAGTGTTCATTGAGGTTTTGATTTTGGATGACCCCAAGTGGCGGTTCATGCGATCAAGTTTGGTTGCTCTCTTGTCTTCCTCCGTTCTTAATTGCAGCAGAAAGTCAGCAAAATCGAGGGACTTTTGATTTTTCAGCTCCAGCTGCAGGACAAGGTCATGATCCCAGCAACCACGCTTAAATTGCTTCATCAGGTGGCGGTTGACGGCAGACTGCTTGACTCCGCCTCTTTTCACAGCAGTGCTCAGGAGTGTTTGCAGCCTCTGCAGGTAGCTGGAAGCCTTTTCACCAGGGTCTTGGTTTGTATTGAGAAACTTGGCGAAAATCTCTTCACCATCTTCAACGATACCATAAGCAGACTCTAAAAGCCTAGTGTAGTCTCTAGGGTGGGCAGACGAACCTAGCTGCCTCACAACATCTGACGCTGGGGGAAGCAAGCTTTCCAGAATTTTCCTTCGCTGTACCTCGATGGAGGTTTGATCATGGGACATCAGCTCGACGTGGAGCAGCCATGTTTCAAAGTCAGCTTCGCCTGGTGGCTTTGGCACTTTGCCTGAGAAGGACCGCAACCACTTGGACTGGTTCTGGGATTGGGGGGCATTGTTCTTTATCACATGTTCAACGACGATGCGTCTCACCTCTGGGGGGTTCAGCATATTTTCGTCCAGCTCCTCAGATGCAGGGGGCGTGTCGCTCTGCTTGGCCACAGCAAGGGGTTTCGTCTTAGTCTGCTCAGGTGTCTCTAAGAAGAGTTCCGTAGGTGTGGGGGTCTTAGTCTTAGTCTTAGATCTAGTTATGAGGGGAGTGGCGCTATGAACAGAGTCAGCGTCGCTACTGTCATCTGAGTGGCTGGAATCGCTGGAGTCGCTATGGTCGCTAAGGTCCTGGGGTGTCAGCATGAGGGCCTCAATACTATTTATGTACCATGTTACAGTAGTGTTAGTGATACTCTGAATGCTAAAGGGAAGTTGGGACTCGATGGAAGCACTTGCTGCATCAGATTCAAATTCAACAATGGCAGAACACTTACCGTCTACTCTGCTTGGTAATCGCACTATTTGAGCTACTTTACCATATTTTTCGAAAGTTTCGGTGATGTCTGCATCGGTATCAGTGTGATTAACACTGAGTAAGGCGATAGAACACTCTCGTTTAACACCATACTTCTGTAAGAAATCCATGTCTCAGATTTAAACGACTTCACTAAATGTAACAAAAAAAGCGATAATTCACGTAGTGCGTAGAAAACACGAAAAAATGTTAATTTAACGGTAAGGGTCGTGCTCAAAACTCTCCTGGCTGGCTCGCCACGAAAAAGGATGTAACGCTTCTGACTTAACAGATTAGAGATCAGAACTAAGTTCGGCTATGAGGAGAGAGTTGGCAACGACCCGGGCTTGAATGAGGAAAAGAGAATTATTTATTATGACACACAAGAAAAGATACGGATAGGAAAATACCCCTTAATGTCAGTCGCGTAAAAGTCAGTCAATAACGAAATACAATATAATACACAATGTAATAAAGTTCAACCTCAAATGTTCAACTCAAAAGTTTCAGTGTCCAATGTTCAATGTTCAATACAAATGTTCAAGTTTCAATGTTCAAGTTTCAGTTCAAAGTTCAATAAGTGTCCTTTAAATCCTCAATGGAAAAAGGGAAAAAAGTAGAAAAATGCAAAAATGTAGTCTTCGTACGTACTTTGTAAAGAGAAAAATAAAATAAACAAAACAAGCAAGGCCTTGTATCTGTAATCTTATCTGTAATTCCAGAGCAGGATGCGTCCAGGGCACAGGCTCACGGTAGACGCACACACACTGGTCACAGTCCTCGGGTTGGCTCGCCGTATCGCTCTCTCTCGTGGCAGAAGATGATCAATCAAAAAAACCAATCTGCACAGCAGTATAGAGTATTAATACTTAAACTCAAATAACATTTCTCTTATGTAAATCATGTACTGAAATAACTGTGCAGTACAGTACCAGTTCAGTAGAATGACAGTAGCATGTCATTTGCAACTCTCAGTTAACATAATACATGTACATTCAGTTAACCAAATTACAATATCAACAGTAAGCCATAGCAACTTACTTTATGTGCATAACACATCATAATATATCCAAAACTTCAGTACAATGGCATAAAGCCTGAAAACATTAGCCCTATAGAGTAACCTCGTAGCTTAAACATTGTCTGCACACGCCCCTGCATCATCCCACAGCACGCACGCACACCAGTGTCCACGCAGGGGGCACGTGATCAGAAAGATCAGAAAATAACTCGCCGTTCTAAACTAACACGGCGGTCTTACAACAATGACATTCAGTTCAAATATATCTCCGATTGGTTTTATAGCTCTACATACATCACAAACAACATTAAGTACAAAAGTAGACCGTTAAAATAGTTAGTTCCCCCTCAAAAGTAAAAAGGAGCCAACCAATGCCTGATACACTGGCTGTCTTAACAGAAACACACACTCACCGGAGATTCGACGATATAGCACACAAAACGGTCTTCAGAAGTTGCACTCTAACAAAAACGTGTTCTTTAAAAGGTTAAACAAAGGATTACT
>NC_085870.1:9651008-9691008 GCF_034702125.1 Engraulis encrasicolus
AGTTGATTGTAATGATAAATATATGACTATGGGAACGGAAGGGCGGATGTTTGTGTGTGAAATTTAGACTGTGACTACTACACACTGCAACTACATGGCCACAACAAAAAGGTAAACAAAATGGAGAATTAAAGACTTTGCAGCCTGTTGCCAACAGTTAGCCTACACATAACTGTGTCAGCTCACAAAACATGGCCACCAACATATTCTTTTGACAAATAAGAAGTAGAGTTAATCAACTCAGACCCAGTGTTGCTCAACACTTGATTGACTAGGCCTGTATGATGACTGATAGGTTGTCTGATTTATAATGGGGGATGGTACATCCAGCACTCCTTTGTTTTATCAAATTATATCAAAATTAGAGTCCATCAATGTGTGTGTGTGTGTGTTTTTAGAACCGTTTGCATGTCACAGCGCTATGTGAGCTGTCAACAATAGCCTACCAACACCGCAATAGGACTACTTGTGAAATTCCTCCTCTCGGACTGACAGCCCTTCTCTCACGAAAGGATCTGCCATTATAAAATATATTACGCTCACAAGAGGGCAGTAAAGAGCCACACGCTGCCAAAATGATGCCCCTTCACACCGAACCACGCACTGTATCACCATACCATCTCACCCCACCTCCTGGCATGTGGAATCCCAAACTTTTCAGCCAATGACCTGAGCATTTTAGTTACATGCCAAGCTCCGTGTGGTGACTTGCCGGCCATTGGCGAAGCTACTAAGTGCCAGGTTAGTGCATGCTGGATGTACAGAGCTCATATTGTCTAGGACTGCCTACCGTATGCCAATGCTTATCAAATTAGGAGCGGCACTCAGTTTTTAGTTGCATTACCGCCAGACACTGCGCATCACCTGTGTCGACAGCCCTGGTCAGACACATGAATTGATAAAAAGTTGGTTTTGAAATCCCTGATGACTGCACGTCATATTCTGCCTCAGCACGCAGTATTGATCAGTGTTATGCACTGGTGCCAAGTTTCACAGACATTGTAAAATGTGTCCACGTCACAATAATCATCAAAGGTGTATTTTGTAGCCTACATGGCACGCGATTAGCACACATTAGCATTTTGCTTCCACCAATTTGGATTCATGTTGTACCGTCTTCCATTCGTCCATTTTAATATTTTAGCCTGAATGGCGGATGGTTACGCATTGGACTACCAAAGAAAACTTAAGTTTCAGTTTTCTTAAACACGACCTCGTTTAGGTCATAAAAACCTACATATCAAATATGCCTTTGATAGTCAATTCGCCGAATGCTGGACCGTTAAATCACTATCAAACGCGGCGGTTACTCTTTCCAGCCTGCTTCCTCACAACTAAACTTCAGAGGGCACGTGGAGAAAAGACAGGCAGGTGCGAGTACGACCGTGCTTGGGGAGATGGGCGGGAAGGCAGCACCGCGTGCGCGCGTAAAGTGAGAAGAGAATGGGAAGAGAGAAAAGTCACAGACCTGTTGGTATTCGAATCGATAACCTCCTCTCGGGAGATAACGGTGCAGGAGAAGGGAGGTATTAGGGATACTGAGTGCGCGTGTGTGGCTGGTTTCAGAGAGAGAGAGAGAGAGAGAGAGAGAGAGATATTCGGCAACAACAGTTTCTTTTAAAGCATCTACCAGTACCTCTTTGGAAGCCAGTAGATTCACTACTCTGCCCTCGTAAACTTCGCGCTTCTTGCTCGTGCGCAAAGCATGGATGTGTACCACATTATTAAAAGGGACTACATAAGCTGAATGACCGTTGAGCAGTCGTCACTGACCCACTGTGCCACGGACTGAGATACAGGTCGTTACTTAACACCTCTTCTGTGGCTTCTGGGGATTGTTTTTGATCCCTTATTTTTTCTGTTTATGTTCAACCAAAGGGACTAGTAGTTTCAGGGAGGTCCGCTGAAGGAAGGAGCGATGAAGGTGCTCTTTTGGACCTTTGTGATCCTCACCCAATGGATTCTGCAAAAGGTGAGTCTTTCAAGCCCATCTCAGGTTCAAGTTATTTTAGTGTTGATAATATAAGGATGCTTAACAGGGTGTTCAAATAGATCTACCTGGAAAGCAGTGAAAGTCCCATCGGAGAACAAAAGTTAAACACGTGCAGATGTCGAGGAACGATAAGGAGCACGAGGATTTTTCCTCAGCAGGCTGTATTTATACACGACAACCGAGTAAGCTTATTAAAGCACACAGTCCCCAGGACACAGACCACACGCCGAAAATATTTGCTCTAATAGAGGCAAGATGTGTTGCAAATTACGCAGAACTCAAATTACGCACCTATCCACATGAGCACTCCCCTCTGCGCGCGAGTAGCGCGTCGCCATCCGTACCCTAATCAGCATAGTTATCATTTAATCTGTTTAGGCTCGCAGCCACTTCCGCTCATTTTCTTCAGAAGTTGAGGGGAAACTTGCTCGAGGTTCATTTTTTATCTCCGCATCGATATTTAAATAGAGTAAACGTGCGCCCCCGCTCTCCATATAAGTGCAGAAGTGGACTTGTTTGTGTGTAACAGTGTGCGTAAATACATGTGCCTGTATATATGTTTCCAGTGAAATTGCATTATGAATGCATAATGCATCAGCGTGTCTCGATTTATTCAGCCCACCTTCCTAAACAAAAACACTAGATTTCTTCTTTTTTTTTAAGTTTAATTTGAATGAATTCTCGCTGCTCACCCAGGCCTGCCAAAACTCTGAGTGGTGTTTATTGTCTTATTATACCATAATATTGTACAAACCATGCCTCGACACAGTAGCCTACCTCATATATTTAATCGCAAAACAGGCATAGATCAGTTCAGCCTTATTACTTTGAAATTCATACATGTCTCCAGAATAAACTGAAACAGATCAGAGTAACATCAATATGAACATTCATTTATCTATTTATAGGCCATTGGTTTTTATTCCACAGTGTAATTGGAAGATGTGAGTAAACCTGATTCTGTCTCTGCCAATAGACCATCTGCATTCTGAATATTTTTAGCCATGTTTTTTTTTTCAATTCAATAGTTAAAAAATGTTTCAGAAAAGAACACCAGCATGTCAATTGTGTCGCCACATCAGCTATTCTTCAAAATATGGCATTACTTTGGTGATGTGTCTTTAAATTCTAAAAAGAGAAAGTGAGCACCCTCGGGAGTTGCTTTGTAAATGAGAGATTCTGGGGAATCCATAATTCTTTAAATCCCTTGAAGAAGTGATCCATTTTTTGTGCTGTATTTAATATTTGTTCAGAGGGTCAGTCAGAAGTATTTGAAACAGTGTCAGAGTGAGGAAAGAGAAGTGGGTTGTATTGCAATGAATATGACATGTGCGGTGTATTTAGTTTCAAGATTAATATGTTGCAGATATTCATTATTTTAGCTGTATGTATGCTTTATGATATTACAAATCCTATCCTGTCCATCAGTCCTAACATGTGCAATGTTATATATTGGACAAAGTATTGGCCAGTATTTGTCTTAAAAGCAGAGCTGGAAAGAAAAGCATCGTAAAGCTTTGCAAACAGACAACAAACTTATTTTTTTTATAATTGTTCCTATCTATTTATCAATCTACTTATTGTTGTTACTCTGAATTTGAGTGTGTGTGTGTGTGTGTGTGTGGTGCAGGCATGCGTTCCCATTTGAAGGTTGTATAAACCAATGAATTCCTATTGTTAGGCCTGTCTGACACAGTCTTAACCCTTAATCTGAACACAACGGCATTTTTTAATTCTCAGTCCCTAGTAGTATCATAATCCCTTACATGCTCATTCCAATCGCAATCATGACGTGCAGCTGTTGCTGGTCTATGACCAATTGTTGTGTGTATGTGTGTGTGTGCTTTTTTTGTTGATGTCTTTTCTCCCACTGATAACCAGAGAAAGGTAACAGACTTTACACGATACATTGTCACCATATGATGCATTACAGAGGGCTGTACGTCACGGTCGCGGGCAAGTTCATTGTTCTCTTTTAGCGTGGTAGGCAAAGCAAAGCGCATCCCATTGATTCTCTTGCTCACAGCACCTGTGTTATTCAGGTTGCCTTGAATGTGAAATTACAGCACGGCAACGTCACCCGGTCGAGATTTGATGCGGGATTAGGAATTCGGTTAACAACCAGAACAAGAGCAAAATCTCTGTTGTATTGGGTGGAAAATGCATTATCTGGGCCGTTTCTTTTTTTGGTGTGCTTTTGTGATTATTACAGGCAGTATTGTGTTTAAACAGCAAGTTCATGTGGGGAAAGGGATAACAACAAGCATTGTAAAAAAAAAAAAAGTACAATACATAGCTGTTTTTAACTTACAATTTTTCCACCAATCTTTATTTGTTAGAATTGGGCTATACAGTAGAAAAAACAATTTGATTTAAAGTATTCTAGATTGCATTTGGTGGAAGAGTGCGATGACAAATCAACTAGCGGAGTGTCGAATTAACACTGTGTTTTTCACTAGAAGAGCAAGTCAGTCAGATAGATCTGGTGTCTTTTGGTAGCAGGCGATGGCCATATCTATCCAAGAGACAGCTGCTCTTGGCATATTTGTTGTAGTACTAGACTCCATTACAACACCCTATGCTTTGACATATACGACTGCATAATAAGATCGATGGCATTTCATTAAAAGTGATTTGACTTAGTATTAGCAAGTTCCAGTATTAAGAGAACTCCGCTTGCCATTTTCAGCTTGTTGTTTTTTTTTAATACGTTCTAGATGGATGTCACCCACTTATTAATATTTTTTCCTTATTAATACAAGTATCAGTTTTTCAAACAAAGAAGCATAAGTTGCAAATACGTACCAGAGGACCTAGTGTATAGTTTCTTTTTAGGCGGCAGATTTTCCCCCTTTTATTTACAGTGGGTGTGATGTGCAACGCGTTATGTTATCTCTACCCCCTGTGATCTGCTAATTGTACGACAGCATGCCGCAAACCTGGGTGGTTGACACTTGTCTAACAGTGCAACCACACCACCCCTTTCTGGTGCGACCACTTTCCACTTTCATCCAGTGAGCGGTTTTTTTTTTTTAATTCTTCTTCCTTCGTGAATGCTCTTGGTCCCCGGCCTGCTTGCCTGCCTTACCTTAGCATGTTCCCTCTCTCCCTCCCTCTCTCCTTTCCACGTACTCCCCATTTCCCTGCGGGGGTCAGAGTGCAGAGGGGCAGAGGGGCAATCCTCTCTCTTTGTTGCGCGCTGTGATCAGCGCTGATGGAGCATCAGGCGGTGGCACTTGGCTCTGCTCCGCTGGGCCCCTGCAGGACTCCCCTTTTACTCCCACCCGCAGGCATTGGGGCTGGGGCTGTGGCTGGGGATGGGGCTGGGGATGGGGATGGGGCTGGGGCTGTGGCTGGGGCTGGGGCTGGGGCTGAGGCTGGGGCTGGGGATGGGGATGTGGCTGGGGCTGGGGCTGGGGCTGGGGCTGGGGCTGGGGCTGGGGCTGGGGCTGGGGCTGGGGATGGGATGGGGATGGGGCTGGGGCTAAGGCTGAGGATGGGGCTGAAGCTGTAAGGCGGGTATGTGAGGCTGGAGCTTAGGCTGGGACTGAGGCTGAGGCTGCAGACAGAGGTGTCTGTATGTCTGCCCGAACAGATGGCTGTGGGTTTTTTAGAAGAGAAGTAGACCAGACCTCCCCAGGCAGGGCGGGCGGGCGTGCAGGCGGGTGCGGGGGGGCGCGATGGCGAGATGGGCACCTCATCATACCCCCACCAGGGGGCCTGTGTTGCTGAAAGGCTGCCTGCGGACAGCTGCTCCGAGACCCTAGTCAGAGCGCAGAGCGGAGAGAGGAGAGAGGAGAGAGGAGAGAAGAGCAGAGAGCAGGCCCACTGTAGTCAGGCCAGCCGGGCGGAGGAGAGGTGCTGCCACGCGCGCATGCTCGCGCGCACACACACACGCACGCACGCGTACACACACACACACACACACACACACACACACACACACACACACACACACACACACACACCAGGGGTGGAACTTAATTTTTTCCCCACCAGTCACTGTGGCAGGTAGATTTTTAAGATCTACCAGTCACTAGCCATTTTTACCAGTAAAAGTGACTGGTGGGTTGAAAAAATTACCAGTCACCACTGAAATTTACCCGCCATTGGCAGGTGGACGGGTGCCTATTTCCATCCCTGACACACACGCACGCACGCACAAACACACACACACACAGCCCTTTGTGGGGTCCTCTCATTGACTTCCATTCATGGTAACCCAAACAATAACTAAAGAATGCAAAAATGTGCCCAAACCAAAACAATCCCTAACCTTAACCTGTCAGCGAGGAAGTGTTTTTACACTTTTATTTTTACAAGTAACAACAAAAATACCCCAGCAGAAGTGGTCAAAACATGTTGGTGTGCTCCAATAGCAGTGGCCTCACAAAGGTAGATTGGTGCAGTGCACACAGATACACAGACACAGACACAGACACAGACACAGACACAGACACAGACACAGACACACACACACACACACACACACACACACACACACACACACACACACACACACACACACACACACACATGCATACACACATCAATACTCCATATGCACACTTTGCCACACAAGTATTTTGTAATGTATTTTACATTCACAGAATCACAGACACACAAACATGTTACTGTACAGTATGTTTGCACACACATTATCATGCACACACACACACACACACACACACACACTGTTGTATAATATATCCATATACACACTCACACTCACACATACGGACACACACACATGCATGTTGATATGCACAGACCCAGACCTACCAACATACGCGTGAGTGTGCACAAATACAAGCCCATACAACTCTCCAATAATGGTTGATATTCGCATTCAGGCATGCACACACATTTCACCTTCTCCGCCCTGTCTCCACACATACACACACACACACACACACATACACACACACACACACACACACACACACACACACACACACACACACACACACACACACACACACACACACACGTGCGCACACAGACACACGTCACACACAACACACACACACACATGGGTGGCATGTTTGCCACATATCATTTACGTAGACTTGGTTTGGATAGATGGTGCATAGAATAGCACACACACGCACGCCGCCACTGCATTTCAATCCCACCCCAGAGAAGCCCATTCACTGCAGCATTGCCGCTCCTCGTGTGGATGAGATTATCACAATGGCATTGTGCATCACCCATCACCCATCCATCCACTCCCCTGCGTCATTCCTGGAGGAAAATCGCACTTCGGTTGAAAAGAGAGAGCGTGTGGTAGGAGGGAAAAAAAAACAAGATAATCGATTGTAATGTCTTAAAAAGCCGTCAATTTTGCGAAAATATCCCAGGCAATTCCACTCTCCCCATACAATCAGCACGGGATGCGATACCACAGTAACAGCAGCAGTGCAGACGGTTGGCCATGGTGCCATGGTTACCAGTACGCTCACTGGAGTACACATGTTTTCCAAGACAACGCAGACAGACGTACTCTGTGTACTGACCCCCACGAACTTTATAGTCTGAAGGAGGCCGGGGGGAAAAAAACCCATCTTATTTTCTGACACACAATCATTCCTTGAGAATAACAGCTCTAATGGTAACGGTGTGAAATAAAGAAAAATTGGCAAAGCCTTCGTGGGGAAGAGGGGGGAACATTTCGTGTGGAGTGTTTTTTCACGCCCCCTATTTGTACACACTCTACTACAGTGGTTCTCAACTGGGATTGTCTTGTGACCCACAATTTGCCGTGGTCAATACGTTGTGACCCAAACTGCGTGTCGCACCGTCAGATTCTTCCAATAATAATACAAAATATTATCATGCATTTCATAATATGCATTATTATTTGCATTGTATGCTGATATACAATGTGTCTTATGAAGAGGTGGAGAGGAACACGCCCATTAACACTTTCACTCTGTCTTCAACATCATAGTCATTTTTAGTGCATTGCATCACAGCTCCGCGACCCACCCAGGAACCCTCCGCGACCCACTTTTGGGTCCCGACCCACCAGTTGAGAATCACTGCTCTACTACACTCTTCGTCTGCTCACACACTCGCTCACTACACTCCTTCTTGACAACCTTCCATCATGCAGGCTTTGGAAAATTACCCAAGGAGTTGTCAGTCAGTCAGTCAGTCACTCTGGCGGACACGATGGGAATCAATACCTGGCATTGTTTTTATGTTTTAAAAAAACACAAGAAAATTGACAGATTACAGGGCCCTGTCTTTTTAGGAAGTGTCTTTGCTTGGCCTCGCACTCGTCCACTCTCTCTCTCTCTCTCTCTCTCTCTCTCTCTCTCTCTCTCACGCTCTCTCTCTCTCTCTCTCTCTCTCTCTCTCTCTCTCTCTCTCTCTCTCTCTCTCTCGCTCTTTCTCGTTCTCTTTTCTCAGCTGCTCTGCATGTCTTAATAAAACCTCTGGGAGAGGCTGGGGAAGTGGTCAGGCCTACTTTAGATGGCGGCCGTGCTCTAGTTTGAGGGGTCCCCTGTCATCGGTGAGATGTGAGCAGCACATCAATGTGATGGGATGTGATGTGCTGTTGGCCCTCCCAGCCAACCAGCCAGCCAGCCAGCTCCCACTCTCTCTCTCGCTCTCGCTCTCGCTCTCTTTCTCTCTCTCTCTCTCTCTCTCTCTCTCTCTCTCTCTCTCTCTCTCTCTCTCTCTCTCTCTCTCAGAGATGCGCGCTGCTGAAATAGACCACATCTGGGGGGATTGGCCGTGCCTGATAGGCGTGTGTGTGTGTGTACGTGTGTTTGTGTGTGTGTGTGTGTTTCGTGTGTGTGTGTGTGTCGTGTGTGTGTGTGTGTCGTGTTTGTGTGTGTGTGTGTGTGTGTGTGTGTGTGTGTGTGTGTGTGTGTGTGTGTGTGTGTGTGTGTGTGTGTGTGCGTGCAAGCGGACACTCTTTGTAAGTATGTGTATGTGGTTGTTTGTGTGTATTTGTACTCTAGTGTATTTGTATGTATTTACTAAATGGAAATGTGTGAGTGTGTGTGTGTGTGTGTGTGTGTGTGTGTGTGTGTGTGTGTGTGTGTGTGTGTGTGTGTGTGAGAAAGTCCACACATGATTCCACAACCATTGGCATGCTTTCCCTAAGAGACGGGCTGCTGGCTCTCTGTGTAGAATATTACTGAGGACGTTTGGATACATGTACAGCAGGTATACAATCATCCTACTGACTTAAGTATTCACAGACGTGTGTGTGTGTGTGTGTGTGTGTGTGTGTGAGAGAGAGAGAGAGAGAGAGAGAGAGAGAGAGAGAGAGAGAGAGAGAGAGAGAGAGAGAGAGAGAGAGAGAGAGAGAGAGAGAGAGAGAGAGAGAGTGTGTGCGCGCGCGCGCGTGTGTGTGTGTGTGTGTGTGTGTGTGTGTGTGTGTGTGTGAGAGAGACAGAGATAGAGACAGAGACGGAGAAAAAGAAAGAGAGAGTTTTCCTGCGTGGGCCTGCCTGTCCATGAGTGTGGATGAGTGTGCACTTGTCTGGATGTCCAGTCGTGTCCAGTCGCTGTGCTGCCCATCTGTACAAGCAAGCAAGCACCCCCCCTCCCCACCTCACCCCACCTCCACCCCACCCCCTTCCTGAGTTATTAAGACAGCCTTGAGTCCCCCCTCCAATGTTGTCCGTGATTAATCGTGACACACCTGGGGGAGATAAATGAACAGGGGATTTAGCGCACGTAATGAAATATTAACGTGTAATCCGAGAGAGACACCAAAAATCGTAACTCACCAACAGCGGCCGTTGGAGCAGTTGTAGAGCGGCCGTTGAAGCAGAGCCGCCTGACCGCTCAGGGTCAGCCCCACCATGGGTGACCACCACCCACCACCACCACCACCCACCACCATCACCACCCACCACCACTGCAGATGGGATTGTGCAGGAGCCGGTGAGGGGGATTAGTCTTGATCATGTTTTTAATATCCCCACCGTGCCTTGTTGTAAGTAACGCATTAATTCAGACATGGCATCGAATTTATCGGGCTGAGAGTGGACAGAGGGAGAGAGGAGAGGATGGAGGGGAAAAAAAGAACACATACAGACAGACACGAAAGCCCTCAGATTAAAGTAATGGCCTCATGTAAGCAAACTCAGACATTGTCTTTGGAAAAAAAACAGTATGTATAACCATGGGGGGTTGGTGGTGGTGTTGTGGGGATGGGCATAGGAGATGGGGATGGGGGGAGAGAGAAATGAAAATCAATTGGAAATCCTGCTAGACATACAAGATTCCCCAGCACTTTTATTAAAAATTTTAATATCAGTTGTTCGTGTGGCTTTGGCCAAAAAAAAAAAAAAAAAAAAAAATCAAATCATCATATAAGGCAAGCAAGAGAGGAGAGAGGAGAAATGGAACAGCGGTGCGGACATATTGGGATTGTGTCATTTAAGATGAAAGGCCAAATGCATGATTCGTCTTCATAAGAGGCTGTGCTATACTGTGCTATTGCTGCGTGCCGTGTGTGTGTGTGTGTGTGTGTGTGTGTGTGTGTGTGTGTGTGTGTGTGTGTGTGTGTGTGTGTGTGTGTGTGTGTGTGTGTGTGTGTGTGTGTGTGTGTCCACCCATGTTCCATTAAGCCTATTGAAAGCACATGCTTCAACTCCAGCACAAACAACCAACCCTTCATCTTCCCTCCTCTTCTCGTCTTCCTCTCTCTCCCTAATGCCTCCCTCTCTCTCCTCCTCCACCTCATTCCCTCTATTCACTCATTTCTACCTTACATCCTCGTCCTCTCCTTCCTTTATTCCCTCACTCCCTCTCATCCTCTTCTTCTACTCTCTCTCTCTCTCTCTCTCTCTCTTTGCCTCTCTCCTTCTCCTCCTCCACATTTCCTCTATTCACTCTGTTCTCATCCTTGTCTTCTCTTCCTTCATTCCCTCACTTCTTTCTCTTCCTCTTCTTTCTCTTTCTCTCCATTCACTTCCCTCCTCCTCCTCCTCCACATTCCCTCTCTATTCAACACCCTCGTCCCCTCTTCCTTCCTTTCCTCACTCTTTACCATCTTCTACTCTTTCCTTCTTTCCCTGTACTTCCCTCCATCATCTCCAACTAGGGGTGTAACGGTCCAAAAAAATCACGGTTCGATATGTACCTCGGTTTTAGGGTCACGGTTCGGTACATTTTCAATACAGTATATGGGAACAAAATGGAAAACCATTTTCTTCCTCAGCACGTTGTTTATTTCACCAAAATATTGTCAAAATACAAACGAAAAAAAGGAAATACATTCAACCTGCTACTTTGGATCTGAGATTTCATCAGTGTAAGAAATAGCAAATTTTCTCAAGGTTTCACAAAGAACAAGCCTCTACACCTGTTTTTTCTTGCATTCTCTCTCAGGGTTCTGCATGAGCCTCTGCATGTAGTGGCAGCATAATGGAAAAACATGAACAGAGGAGCCTTTTACTCAACCTTTCGGTACAGCACTGTTCGATTCGGTACAGGTCTTTTCGGTACGGTATGTCTGTTCGGTTCGATATCGTTACAGGCCTATATCCTCGTCTTCTCTTCCTTCATTCCTTCACTCCCTCTTATCCTCTTCTTCGACTTCTACTGTACTGTCTTCTTCTTTCTCTCACTCCCTCACTCACTCCCTCCCTCCCTCCATCTCTTCTACCACATTTCCTCTATTAACTCTATTCTCATCATTGTCTTCTCTTCCTTCATTCCTTCACTTCTTCTTCTTCCTCTTCTTCCTCTTCTTCTTCTTCTTCTCTCTCTCCTCACACATTTCCTCTATTCACTATCTTCTCATCCTTGTCCTAACTTTCTGTGTTCTCTCACTTCTTCTTGTTCTTCTTCTCTTCTTCTTGTTCTTCTTCTTCTTTCTCTCCTCTCACCTCCCTCCATCTTCTCCATCACATTCACATTCTATTCTACAAACTCATCTCTCTCTTCCTTTCTCTCTTCCTTTGTTCTCTCACCTTCCCTCACTTCCTCTTCTACGTAAGTCTACTCTTTCTCTCTCTCCCTCCCTTTGCCTCCCTCCATCTTCTCCTCCACATTCCCACTCTATTCCACGTGCATCCTCCTCCTGCTTCGTTCCCTCACTTCCTCTTCCTCTTCCACTCTTTCTCTCTCTCACTTCACCTCCCTCCATCTTCTTCACCACATTCCCATTCTATTCTACACCCTCGTCTTCTTCCTGCCCTCGTTCTCTCACTTTCTCTTCCTCTTCTCTCACTTCCTCTCTCTCCCCTCGCCTCCCTCTTCTTCCTCTTCTGCTCTCTCCTCTCTTCCTCTTCGCCTCCCTCCATCTACTCCTTCTCCTCCTTCCCCTCCACATTCCCTCTATTCCCTCTATTCTACTTCTACATCCTCTCTTTCTCTGCTTCCTCTTTCCCTCTTCCCCTCCCTCTTCGTCTCCCTCTTCCTCCTCCACATTCCCCTCCATATTCCCTCTATTCTACATCTCCATCCTCTCTTCCGCTGCTCCCTCTCTTCCTCTTCCTCTTCCTCTTATCCCCCCTTCACTATATTCCCTCTATAATACATCTCCATCCTCTCTTCCTCTGCTTCCTCACTTCCTCCTCCTCTTCCTCTCTTCGTCTTCTTCCTCTTCCTCTGATCCCCCCTTCCTTGCGTAGCCTACTTTGATGCCAGTCACTTCTACAGGCCTGGCTGCTGCCGAGCCTGATTAGAATTTAGCCCTTGCCGGAATATTACAGTGTGTGAGACGAATTCTATATCTAGGAAGCGACTACTGTTAGCCTCAGTTGGGGGTTGGGTGCTGCTGTGTGTGTGTGTGTGTGTGTGTGTGTGTGTGTGTGTGTGTGTGTGTGTGTGTGTGTGTGTGTGTGTGTGTGTGTGTGTGTGTGTGTGTGTGTGTGTGCGCGCGCACGTGCATACTTTCTGTTGTGTAGGGGCAGATGTGTGTTTATTCCTATGCCACTACGTGCGCACACAAGTGTGTATGTGTGTGTGTGTGTGTGTGTGTGTGTGTGTGTGTGTGTGTGTGTGTGTGTGTGTGTGTGTGTGTGTGTGTGTGTGTATGTGTGTGTGTGTGTGTGTGATTTCTGTTGTGGAAGGGCAGATGTGCACATAGTGTTTTGGAGTGTGTTTATTTCTATTTATGCCACTGTGTGTGCATATGTGTTTGTGTGTGTATATGTGTGCATGTGTGTATATTAGCATCAACTGTGTGTGTGTGTGTGTGTGTGTGTGTGTGTGTGTGTGTGTGTGTGTGTGTGTGTGTGTGTGTGTGTGTGTGTGTGTGTGTGTGACCGTGTGTGTGACCGTGTGTGTGTGTGTGTGACCGCGCATGCATATATGTGTGTGCGTGTGTTTGTGTGTGACCGCGCATGCATATATGTGTGTGTGGTTGTAAAAGTGTGTGCGTGTGTGTGTGCCTGGGTGTGTGTGTGTGTGTGTGTTTGTGTGCTTGGCTCCCGTAGCCATGTTGAGTGGAGTGCCTCTGTGGAAATGGTTGGAACCGAGATGGCAGCTCTGACTGCTGAATAATACACACTCTCAGCTTGGGCTGCAGCTAATTAGCTTGAGGAAGAGCGTCTGTGCGTGTCCCGCCGCATGTTCGTGCCTGGGTCTGTCCGCATGTGCGTTCCTGTGTGTGTGTGTGTGTGTCTTTGTGTGTGTCAGTCTGTGTGTGTGTGTGTGTGTGTGTGTGTCTGTGTCTGTGTCTGTGTCTGTGTGTTTGTGTGAGTGCGTGCGTGTGTGTGTCTTTGTGTCTGTCCGTGTGTGTCTGTGTGTGTGTGTGTGTGTGTGTGTGTGTGTGTGTGTGTGTGTGTGTGTGTGTGTGTGTGTGTGTGTGTGTGTGTGTGTGTGTGTGTATGCATGTGAGTATGTACGCACACGTCTTTGTGTGTGTCTGTGTGTGTGTGTGTGTGTGCGTGTGTTCATGTATGCATAAGTGTGTACACATCGTTGTGTATGTGAGAGAGAGGGGGGATGCAGAGAGAGAGAGAGAGAGCGAGACGGAGAGAGAGTGTGTGTGTTGGTACCGCAGGGGGGCTGTTTGCAGGCCAAAGCCTTTAACTTGGTCCAAGTTAGTGGAGAGGAGAGCTGCTTGCAGGTGGTGGGGGTGGTGGGGGTGGGGGAGTAGTGGTGTCAACAATGATCGATTCGGCGATCCAATCCAATGCGGGGCATGGACGATCCAGGATCAATGCAGCAAGTTCCAGGATCGATGCGGCAATTTTTTTTAAAGTTTCAATTACTTCCGTGGATATTTCGAGAGCAAATGAATGTTAAATTAAATAAAAGTACTTCAAAGCATTGCAAGACTGATCCAGACTGATACAGAAAACAGCCAATAAATTGTTGCTCAGTATCTGACTACTTGTATTGCCTCATCATGACTGATGAAACATTTGCTTTGCTTTCAGTAGAAATGCAGTGCATTGCAGTACATTGTAGAATTGAATCGGATCGGATCGGATCGCTATCTCCCGAATCATGATCGAATCGGATCGTGAGGGCAGTGCCAATCCACACCACTATGGGAGAGGTAGGGGAGGGCGATGGCAGCAGCGGTAGCGGCAGTGTTTCAGAGTACCAAGAGCGCAGAGATTTGGAAAGCCAAAGGGGGGGGGGGGGGGGGGGGGGGGGGGGGGGGTGGGGGGGGGGGGGGGGGGGGGGGGGGGGGGGGGGGGGGGGGGCGGCGAAGGGTTTGAGGGGTAACAAGGGGAGGGGGGGGGGTGTTTGTGTGTGCGTAACAAGGGTGGGGGGGGCGGTTGTCCTCTCCAACAGCAGGCCTCATCTCTCATCTCTCCTCATGACACATGCTCTGACCCTGGATCCCTTCCTCACATGTCACAAGTCCCCCTCCCTCCCTCCCTGCACTTTGTCATAGAACATTTCTCTCCTTGTAAGTCGCTTTGAACAAAGGCATCTGCTAAATACTAATGTAATGTAATGTAATGTAAAAAATGGATCAGAAAAACCACCACGGCTGTCTCAAGGTCTGGAAGCATGTTGCTCAGTCTTTGGTATGTTTCACCACCGCATCGACTCACTTGGTTGCAATCAGGGCTCTGAATTACCTTTTTCATTATCAGCCAAAATAGCTAGTAGATGTGAATCTTACTAGCCAAACACACACTCACCAATGGGTCAAAGTGGCTAGTGAGATGGAGTAGAGTGGCTAGTGGCTGGTGAGTTTTCACCAGCATTTGGCTGGTTGGCGGGTGTTAATGTATAGGCTTGGTTGCAATGCAATCTACCTTTGGTTTGGCACCCTAGGCCTAAGAAAAATAAGAGTTTGGTTCCGGTTGGTTGTCAGGTTTGGTCATGGGTCGGTCTGAATTTTTTTTTTTATTTCCAATTTTTTTTTTTTTTTTTGTTTTTTCGTCAAAAAACTTTGTTGAACAATGCCAAGGACGATAGTGGAGTGTGGCCTAAAGCTACAATGAAATATAGGCTAATAAGAATTAATGAGCCAAGATACTGACCGTCACCGAAATGAGGATATGATCATACAGCCTACCGTTTCTGGCAATACCTGTCCAGCTGCCAGTTGCCTGACACTGCTATTTTAGCTCCTGTAGGCTATGTCCCGTTTTCTTTTTTAAAAATTCCTTTCCATCATCGGTTGTAGACCATATTTTCCTTGGGATGAAGGTTCTGGCTTGGAAACATTCTATTTACACACTTTTTGTTTTACGCGAGGATGTAGACCCCTGAGGCGATATGAATGTGATCGAGGGGCAACATCGTCATTGCCATTAAATCATTATTGTAGGCAACTGTAGTAGTCCTAGGTCTTCATCGAACATTCGTATTTGTGGCGACATCATCGTTAATTTCTATTTCATTATTTGGAGGAGGTGCGGAGAGTGAGACCGTGACAGACGCCCTGCTGCTGCGCGATGGTGGAGGGACAAGCAGAGAGAGGGCCAGAAAATAACGGGCTCGGGCCAACGGACTTCTTGGTTAACAAGGCCTTGTGGTAAATGAAAGAATGAAGGGAAACTTGGGCAAAACATTTCCCTTCTCTCGTATTAACTTATTTTACAATTACAAGGTATTGATACAGTGCTACTTTAGAATTGCTGTAACAAGTTATGCATCTCGTCCAACATGCAGCGTGACTGAATGGAAGCCCTTTTCTAATACGACGAGACAATATCAATACATTCAAAAATCGTGGATACTCATAATGTTTTCTGTGTGATGCATTTCGAGGCAGGTGGTCAGGCTGTGTCCGTGTCGGGTGTTGAGGTAAGGCGATTGACTTATCATTTGACAGGCATTTTCGCCAGGTTCCCAAACTACATCGCAGCTAGTCTGCAAGAACGCTGTGAGGCAAGTTATTTAAAAACTTACGAGCTACAACGACTACCAATTAGCATGTTGTAGCATAATAATTGGCCAACAACGTGACCGATAGGTGCGCTGCGCAACTCTGCAGTGGCATTTGGGGTTTTCTAATATCAAGCCGGGCGGCACTTGTGGCGCGCGCTTATGTTGCTCCTATGTGGATAGTCATGCGATGCAAATTCAGTAACTTGCAGGCAGGTAGAAAGTGAGAGATGGCGAGTTATGGGAATGAAGAAACGTGTTGTGTCTTGTCTATATGAACAACCCTCCAAAAAACATCGATATTTTTTTGAGGATTCCAAAAACTCCCAAAAAATATTTTGGGTCGCACTAAAAATGATAGGGTCGGTCGGCAACCGGAACCAAAACATTATTTTTTTTAGGCCCTACTGAGTTGCTGTGTGATCAGCAACAATGCTTTTGAGAAACGGGGTCCTGGTCGTTTTTTTGGTTTTTTTTGTAAATCAGCTGGCACATACGTTTTGGCACTGTTGTTCCTGCTGTGTTTTTGGTTTGGTTTGTTTGTTTGTTTGTTGTCATGGTTGTTGTTGTTTATTGTTGTCGCTAGGAGGACATGGAGTGGTGTGGAGTGGAGTAGCGGTGGCTTTTTCAGTTGAAGTGGCTTGACCTGACTGGGTTGACAGGATTAGGAGGCATGGTGTGGTGCGGTGCGGTGCGGTGAGACACGGTGCGGTGCGGCGGCACAGCTGCCATGACATGCCGTGTCTGTACCGTGTCCGAGGGGATGACTCCGGCTCTGGTGTCGGAGCCAGAGAGCGAGTCAATCACGGCTCTGGCTTGTGCTATAGCATGGAATTGAGTGCATGACGCGCCGTGTATGTGTCCGTGCCGCGTCCGTACCGTGTTCGTACCGTGTCCAAGGGGATGACTCCGGCTCTGGTGTCGGAGCCAGAGAGAGAGCGAGTCAATCACGGCTCTGGCTTGTGCTATAGCATGGAATTGAGTGCAGCCAACCAAGCATGTGTCCAGAGACAGCTTCCAGCTTCCAGCTTCCAGCTTCCAGCGTGATCCCTGGGAATTGATGGGCCTTGTTTTGGGTTGTGCTGTTCAGCTCAGAGTGGGTTGCCAGATGTTGTGTCAAGACTGAACTCATATGGAGAGAGGGGTTTGTTAAGGGGGGGCTCCTTTGTGTGTGTGTGTGTGTGTGTGTGTGTGTGTGTGTGTGTGTGTGTGTGTGTGTGTGTGTGTGTGTGTGTGTGTGTGTGTGTGTGTGTGTGTGTGTGTGTGCGCGTGTGTGTGTGGATGGATGGTTGGATGGGTGGGTGGTTGTGTTTATCAGTGTGCCAGTGTGTGTAGGAGTTGGATGTGTTTGTGTGTGTGTGTGTGTGTGTGTGTGTGTGTGTGTGTGTGTGTGTGTGTGTGTGTGTGTGTGTGTGTGTGTGTGTGTGTGTGTGTGTGTGTGTGTGTGTGTGTGTGTGTGTATCAGCGTGTCAGTGTGTGTTGTGTATACTATGTGGGGGTGGGGGTGGTGAAGAGGGTTTTTTTTTTTACCGTACTCAAAGGATGTGTTGTAGACACCGTTGTTATGGTTTTCATGGTTGGCTACAGCAGTGTTTCTCAACAGGGGTGCCGCGGGCCCCCCTCAGGGGTGCCACGGAAACCTGGCTGATGAATAAATTATGTAATATAATACATATTTGTCTAAATTGATAAGTTAATCCTAGTCAGTGGAATCTTTCATCTGCCAATATAGGTCGCCCCTGTCAGCTGCAACTTCGAACGTAGGACGTGTGACTTCTCCAAATGTGTTACTTTTCTAAACTTGTGTGGTATCGGATGCGATGTCATGTTACGGCTTGTTGGTTTGGGGTGCCTTGACATTTTTCATGAATTGAAAGGGTGCCTTGCCTAGAAAAAGGTTGAGAAACACTGGGCTACTGTACGCCACAGCCTCAGGTGATAGAGAGGCGACTATTCATCTGAAACTGCCGTGCAACATGAGGAGCAGAGTGCTTCTGTGTTACCAGAGAGAGTAGAGAGAGAGAGGTTCCATTGGCCCATTGTTTCCGGGTTCTATTATTGCAAGGGGGAGGGGGGGAAATCCCCCTTTAGGCAGACCTAGGCAGACCTAAGGAGTGTTCTATTCAATGCTAGGAGTATTATGACACGCCCCTTTAGGCAGACCGGAACCTGGTCATGTTAGGTGCCCATAGCAACCTATTACATTGGCATATCTCTATATAGTTAAAGAATCTCTGGTGTTACTGTCAGGGCCGGAGTAACGCACAGGCTAGATATGGCTTCAGCCTAGGGGGCCCCCACCTGCTAGGGGGCCCCTTATTGTCCAAAAGTGAAAAAATGCAGAATTGTGACAAGATGCAATATGGAAAAAAACATGTGTCGTGTTGGGTACAGTTGGTACAATTGAGAAAGAAATAAAGTCCGCGACACTGCTTGTCTACTGTGTCTTTAATAGAGCGCAACTTTTCGACCTTCAGGTCTTCATCAGGCAAAGGCACACAGTAGACAAGCTGTGTCACGGACTTTATTTCTTTTTCACTTGGATTTACTCTCATTGTCCTGCACCTGGCCCATCGGGTGAGATGTGCACACATCTACTCCCTGGTACAGTTGGTAGACATGTTATCCTTAATTCCTAGCTTGTGATTATGACACTGTCTCCATGAATTTGTTACGAAATTTCCCTTTCGGGGGGGGCACAACAACCTGGAGCCTAGGGGCTCCATGTCATCTTAATCCGGCCCTGGTTACTGTGTGTCAGTAAATGTGAGCAGTGAACACCACCACCGCCACTCGACTGCATACTGTACTCCAGTGGCTCCCAAACTCGGGAGTCGGGACCCCCAGGAAGGGGGTTGCAAAGGTACTGAAGGAGGGGTTGTCGCGGACAAAAGGGACATTGCATGAAAACGGGAAATCCACAGGTTAACAGCTAACATATAATTCAATAAATTGGTTAGTAGCAGTATTCACTTGTATGGTTAATAGATGCATTTGCTGTCCGGTGGATGTCTTGCAATATTAGCTAATATCGCTAGAAGTCCATTGCTTGGGTGTCCCTTTTGAAAAAGTTTGGGAACCACTGCTGTACTCAATTACCACACCTGTCCTGTCTACTCTTTGCTTTGTTCCACACCAACCACAACATAACATAAAATGTCAGGGCCTAGAGCCATTTTACACTATAGCTTAAAGGGACACTGTGCAGGAAATGGTCAAAAAGGTACTTCAACTATGCTGCTCATTGAAACTGGGCTGCCTATTGCCAAATTTGATCTTCACATGAACGTTTACTTAGTAATAAACAACTATTTTCTAGTATGGTCCAAGTAGAGTCATTTTTGCAGCTAAAATTGGCTATTTTTGGAAATTCAAAATGGCGGACAATGGAGAAGATCCCCTTTTCATGTATGAAAAGTGCAATTTTTCCAGTCATAATGAATACTTAGAATTTGATGGTGGTGGTAAGTATTCATGAAAAAGGTAACATTAGTGAATGGGCAGCATGAATTCTGGAAATAAACAACTAAAAATCTCACACAGTGTCCCTTTAATGCATTTCGCACAATGCGGTATCTTAACACGGCTGATGCTGATGAAGAGGCATTCCCCTTGAGGGTGCATTAGCCTTGCTTTCTCAAAAAAAGAGTCAATTTACGCCAGTGAAATACTGTCAATGTCTCAAGAAGTTCTGTGTAATCATGTTGTCACAAAATTGTACAGTAAGTATCCTGTAATAATACGGTTTGAACATTTGATGTACGCCAGGGAAGGGCTAATGTGAAGGGCAGGGGTCTGTCAGCTTGGCATTGCCTCCAGACAAGAGAACACAAATCACGGCATCACAGTCCACCGGACAGCCAGGGAGAGAGGACGGGAGTAAGGTAGATTAAAAATGGGATGTGTGTGTGTGTGTGTGTGTGTGTGTGTGTGTGTGTGTGTGTGTGTGTGTGTGTGTGTGTGTGTGTGTGTGTGTGTGTGTGTGTGTGTGTGTGTGTGTGTGTGTGTGAGGCAGAGAGAGAAAGAGAGAGAGAGAGAGAGAGAGAGAGAGAGAGAGAGAGAGAGAGAGAGAGAGAGAGATTAACTGCCTTGTTGCCTTGTAAACCAGAATTACAGGAGCGAAAACCCCATGTCTGTCTGATTGGAGCTGTGTCATCGCCCAAGCCCTTGACTTTAAGTACCCAGTCACAACAGGCATCATGGCGTGCCCTACCTTTTCCATGGTTACACGAGCGCTCCGTGTTCAGCAGGTTTATCAGAACCTGTTATTAACAAATGAAACACGACCCTCTCTGCCTTAATCCAAAATGGATGATCTGTTGTGAACTCAGGTGCCCTGCAATCATTTGCCGTGTGTGACACTGTGTAGACTGTTAATTCTCTTTATCGTTAACATTAGTTGAACATTATTATTATCATTTTGTAGCAAGGCCATGGGATTCTGGTTTACACACTGGCTGGGGAGAAGTGACGATTAAGTGTGGTGTTTCTGTATGTGGCATTTCAGTGGGGAGAAAAAAATCATACAAGGTTTGTAATAAAACGGAGTAAACTCTATGTGACGTCCCAAATGGACGTTCTTGTAGACCTAATGAGGCCTAAATTAGAGGTTCGGGGAACCATCTTTCCAATTCATTCCGTGAATGTCAGTGTACATTACCTGGGGATTAAACTACTCGGAGGCAATGGAATGGAGCAGCCAGCCTCCAGTGGATCGAAAAGGTATTGCATTGTTATCCTATTTATTGTTGTCTTCATTGTTTAGCCTGAAGAACAGTCAGTGTTGCCAGATTGGGCGCCCTATTGGGCTGTTAGGATGACCGTCTGCGGGTAAAAAAAAGGCATATTGGCACGTTTTTCTGCAGATGCATGGCCATACAAATCAATAGAATTTGGGTGAAATTGGGTGGGATCTGGTGCTTCCAGTTTTTCCGGTTTTGAGAATTTTGGGGGAAATCTCACCTGGCAACCCTGAGATTAGCACTGCTTTGCAAAAGAGGGCCTGATACTAGAATTGAAGAGTTCAGATGCAAAACCCCCTAACTCCATTTCTGAAGACCTGCACTTCTATATTTTTAGAGAACCCCGTTGTTGGTTTGGTTAACATTCATGTACTTGATAATACATATAAATAGTTATATTACATAAATAAAATAAAAAATATGCAATTTTGATAGCTTTGTTATAAATAAAAATGAATTAAGATTATTTTCTGAAAAGGCACTTAGGGGTTTTGCATCTGAACTCTTCAATTCTAGACCTGATATGACCATGCAGTCACTGACGTGAGTGTTATAATGTGACTTAAATTTTGGCAACAGCATTGGCATTCATGCCAATAGAGAACAGACAAGTGTGTGTGTAGATGTCCAGACCGTTATTATTTATATTCAATCGCTGTGCCTGACCTCACTAGTCTAACAAGCTTGCAATGCCAAGAGAAAGAATGCAATATTTAAAGTTTGTGCATCGTGCATCATCATATTGTTTTTTTATTAGATGTTGTTTGGGTTTTGTGTGCAAGGCCAGCGTGTGGGGTCGATGTGCTCAATAATTCGGCCGCAACGTGGGACTATCATCCATTGAGAAATCAGCAGGCGATGTTATTGGATACATCTCCGTGTCTCGGTGATGTTGATGTGTCCAGATAGGGGCTGTCGGCCAATCAATACAGCCGTTTGCCTTGAATGTACCAGGGTAAGCATTTGTAGACAGGCTCGAACCTATTTATATTTCACACCCCCTGTTTCTCTCTCCCTCTCTCTCTCTCTCCACCACTCCTCCGCCCTCCTCCGCCCTCCTCCCGCTTTTGCACAAAACGACATTATGCCAAACAACACTTCACAGTCACTCTTCACATACTGTAAGATGGCACACACTGTCAATCAAAGGGGAGAGACATATCTGTGTTGTAATCCCTGATAGGATCGTGACAGAGAGGTGGTGTGGTGTCTGTGACTTTGTTGTACTTGTGCGTGTGTGCATTGCGTGACACTGATAGTCGGGAAAGATGGGAGCACTATTACAGTAAGCCAGCAGTATTATTCCAAAAAAAAGGGGGGGGGGTGACAAAATCAAGCGCAGCTATCTACATTTTGAATGCCTACACACACGCAGAGAGAGACACACACACACACACACACACACACACACACACACACACACACACACACACACACACACACACACGCACACACACAGAACCACATACAAAATCAGACCTTTTCGAGGACTTTTACACCTCTGAGTATCAGCCCGTGCGTCACAGCCTGCAGGTGTTATGAGCACTCAGCCAAGCTAGCTGTGTTGGGGTCCGTGTTTTGTTTGGGTGATTTTTTGCCAGCTAGACAGAGATGGTGCATAGAGGGCACGATTGCTCGTAATGTTTATGATCCTTTGGCTGCCTAGTCTGCGGGTTGTCTGGGAAGTGTGAAAATGGGAGGAAGAGAGAGAGGGGGGTTCATGGGGACAGAGGAGTACTACTAGGCCTACTACTACTACTACACTTTGGCTGCAGAGTACTGCTGGGCATATTGCGTGTGTGACTTTAGTTGTTTACTTCCAAAGTGTATATGCAGCACATGCAAAATGTTCGATTTTTCATGAACATTTTTCTGAGCAATAAACTAATATTTGACATTTGACACTTTGACATTTTTCAGCCAAAATGGGCTATGACTGTTGGGTATGAAGAAGATCCACCATGTATGAAAAGTTCATTTTCATGATGGATGCTTTGATAATTGATAAACCTGATAAATAGATTGATGGTGGTGATGTACTTGCTACCCTGACATGTTAGAAATCTCATTATAAAGACATCAAGGCAATAAATGGCAAAGCTGAGTGACACAAGCTCAGAATTTCGTGGAATGGACATGGATTATTGGAACACGAAATCCATGTAAATTTCACAGATTTTGCCAAATTGTTTTCCGTGATTGTCTCACGGAAGTGCTTTCTTTATTCCCACAGCACTATGTTAAGTCTATCATTAGAAAATAGATTAGAACCAAATACTAAAGAACGAATACTAAATAAAAGAATGCTAGAGCAATTTAAGCTGTGCCCAGACCAAAACAATCCCTAACCTTATCCTGTCAGTAAAGACATGTTTTTGAGAAATACCTTTTCTAGTTGGTTGATAGGCTATCAAATTCATGTCACGAATACTAGCTGTACCCACACCAAAACAATCCCTAACCCTAACCTGTCAGTGAGAAGTGTTTTTGAGAAAAAAATATATGAAATTAGAAAAATCCTGAGAATACACAAGAGTGTGTAAACAAAGAGGTGTGGGAATATAAAGAAAGCACATCCGTGTGTCCACCACGGAAAACATTTCAACAACTGACACAGATTTTGTGTACCATTCCACGGAATTCATGTTGCACATGACGAACGATTCTGAGACAAGTTAGTGCACTTAAAAATGACACGATTTTCTGTTGTCTTTGGTGCTAGAAGCTATTTTTAATCCTCCGTCTTTGATTGTCACATAATTAGGATGAGATGGCACAATCTGAGCAATCAGGGCCGTAGTTCACAGCAGGCACAGTGCACCTTTAATGAATACCAACAAGAGAGGCAGAGAGAGAGAGAGAGAGAGAGAGAGAGAGAGACAGAGAGACAGAGAGAGAGAGAGAGAGGGAGAACACACACACACACACACACAGAGAGAGAGAGAGAGGGGGGAGAGAGAGAGAGAGAGAGAGAGAGAGAGAGAGAGGGAGAACACACACACACATACACACACACACACACACACAAACACACAGACACACACACACTGAGAGAGAGAGAGACGGACAGACAGAGAGAGAGAGAGAGAGAGAAATGGGGGGAGAGACAGACAGGTAGACAGAGAGAGAGAAAGAGAGCTAGAGACAGGCAGACAGAGACAGACGGAGAGAGAGAGAGAGAGAGAGAGAGAGAGAGAGAGAGAGTAAGACAGAACAGCAGAGGCTTTCGAAAAATCACAGGCGCATGTCTTTGATTGACTCCTCAAATGTTGTCATTTCTGCCTCTAATGATTGTGAATGCTGTCAAAAGCACTAATTAGGGAGCAGAGACAGAGAGACATTATGCAGCTGCAATGCACCTCTCCCTCCTCCTCCTCTCTCCCCCTCCTCTTCCTCTCTCCCTCCTCCTCCTCTCTCCCCAACGTAACCCAACCCCACCACCCAAAACTAAAAAAAAACCCCCAAAAAAACCAGAGGAAATTATGAAATAAATAAATAACTTGTCCACGGACTCAACTCACAAAAAGAATCCAGATGACAAGCCCAAACGGTGTGTGTGTGTGTGTGTGCGTGCGTCATGGGTGCGAGTGCGAGTGCGTGCGTGTGTGTGTGTGTGTGGTAGTGGTAGTTGCATTGACAGTGACAGTAACAGTAACAGTGACAGTGACATGACTGTGTGTTAGGGGGTGTGAGTGAGTCACTGGTACCCTATGCCAGCGGCGGCCTTCTGGTGGCTGGCTAGCTGCAGTACATGGACATCTTCCCCCACCACCACCACCGGCAAACCAAGAACACCAGCACCAGCACCGGGGGGCAAACGCTGAAAAGTAGTCCACTAATTAGCCAGCGTCTGCAGGGTACAGAAACGAAGAGTACAGGCAGGACGGGGTGGAAGGAGGATGGAGTATGGAGGGTGGTGGAGGAGGAGA
This sequence comes from Engraulis encrasicolus, assembly GCF_034702125.1. NCBI lineage: Eukaryota > Metazoa > Chordata > Actinopteri > Clupeiformes > Engraulidae > Engraulis > Engraulis encrasicolus. Next base: position 9,675,947 of record NC_085870.1, read on the forward strand.
GAAGGAGAGATAGAGAGAGATATAGAGAGGAGGGAGGCAGGGGGGTGGATGGAGTATGGAGGGTGGTGGAGGAGGAGAGAAGGAGAGATAGAGAGAGACGTAGAGAGGAGGGAGGCAGGGGGGTGGATGGTAAACGAATGGATGGTGGAGTGGCTATGGAGGATGGCGGAGGAGAGAGGGAAAGATAGCGAGAGATGTATTGAGAGGGAGGGGGGCAGGGGTTGGGCGGATGGATGGATGGTGGAGTAGCTATGGAGGATGGTGGAGGAGAGAGAGAAGTAGAGAGGGAAGGAGAGATAGAGAGATGGAGGAAGGAAGGGAGGGGGGGGGATAGGCCACAAACAAATGAGTAAACAAAGTGCTGGCGGGATATAATGGAATAAGCGGCGGGCGAACATTGGCGGGATTAAAGTGGCGGAGGGTTAAATCTCCCCCAGAGATAGGGGAGGATAATGAGCGCTGATGGTTTTAAAAAGCTCCCCGTCTTCCCTTCCTTCCCCCTCGCACCGCACCGCACCGGGACTGTCACACAAGCAAATTATGCAAGGCAGGAGAAAAGAGTTTCTTCACTCCCAGGAGCAAGAGAACGTACGAACACGCGAGTGAGTGAGTGAGTGAGTGAGAGAGAGAGAGAGAGAGATAGAGAGAGAGAGAGGGAGGGAGAGAGAGAGAGAAAGAGAGCATGAGAATGGGGAGAGAGGGGTGAATGAGGAAGCATGGTAGGCTGTTACACACACACACGAGTACACACACACACACACACACACACACACACACACACACACACACACACACACACACACACACACACACACACACACACACACACACACAGTATACCTACAGTATACCGGTACAACACATGCATAGGCACGCACACACACACAAACACATACACATAGATGCTGTGTCTACGGTATATCTATAGACAGGGGTGCACATAACTGGTACGCAGGTGCGCACCAAAAATTAGCAATGCGTACTGCCACCTCGGTCACTACAGCGCACTTGCGTACTGACTATCTCACCAGACTGTTGATGTTGGTGAATGGTCAAACATGTCCAAAAAGAAACAGACAACAGTAGCCTAATCAGTTTCTTTGGAGTTTCGTCAACAGCAAAGAAAATTGAGTCAGAGATTTAACAAACAAAACCTTCCGAGAAGTGGCTTCAAGTGCCGTGGCTTGAGGCTAATGATGAGCGGACAGAAATGTAGTGCCAGTCCCTTGAAATGCGAAATCGTTCCGTATGTGGTAGTGAAAGCATGCGTTCCGTGTTGAACAGGTACGCGATGTGTCCCGTTTTCTCATGAATGCTTAAAAATAGACATGTCACTCGCATATCAACTGTAAATCTAACGACAGTCAGCGCGAGCACGACCGAGTTGAGCTCCTGGCTCTCTCCTCCTCCCTCCATCATAGGGTGACCAGACGTCCGGTTTTGCCCGGACATGTCCTACTTTTGAGACCTAAAAAAATGTCCGGGGGGAATTTCAGAAATATCCGGGATTTTGTTGGACTGCCTGAAATATAGACCTAATTCATCTGCACTGCAATTTTCACTCCGTTCCATTTGACTCCACTCCAGGTTTCTCTCTACCGTTCACAAATTAGTCACGCCCTTCTCATCAAATCTAGCCACTTCGCACCGTGTGTCCGAAAGAAGTAGCCTAGGGGACTAACCAGTGCGCCTCATGTTTACAAGCGAAAGCGCATCTGCCTGCCGGTTCTGCGGACTGCAATGCCGATAGAAACGCAAATGCACGTTCGCGGTGGAGTTGAAAAAAAAATCCCGCGTGTGAAGCCAAGTATGAAGGTAATCTAACACAGGAGTAAGCCTAGTAACACCACCAAATCCACCATTTAGGGAGGTACAAGTTTTGTTACACCTTGTCACAAGACTTAGCCTAAAAATTCTTTCATGATCTGTCATTTCCAAGTTATTTGCAAAAGCAATTTCTCGGAGCTAGAAGGACTCATTCCTGAGTTAAGAAATTAAGCTTCTTCTTCATCAGCTTCTTCTTCTGTCTATTGCCTTTGCAGTTATTGATAACGCTGTATGGGTTAGCTTATTAATGGTAGGTAAAATTCCAGTTCCTCTTTTAATGGCTGCAGTGCCCATTGCTAATCTCTGAGCACCATGCCACTACAAATAGCCTAGCTAAATAGGCCTAATGGATGACAGTGGAGGGGTAAATTGTGAGGTAACATAGTAATAGGCCTATAATATAAATAATATTAAACATATTAACATAAACATAATATAAGCCTATTAATATATTAATATAAACATATTAAGCCTAAAATGTAGCCTAATAGAACTTCATTATCAATTCAGTCGAAAACCACAAATGTTGTGTTTTTTATATTTAGTTTCCAATGTTAAGCTATATAGCCTAATGCTGTTCATCTTTGTGGGGAATGGCTGAGATGGGCCTACATGATGGTGAATCTATTTTTAAAAACCTAATGCAGAAATTAGAATAGGCCTATGAAATTGAGCTGCATTGTTATGCTGTTAAGCTACTCCAATATAGGTGTTAGGCCTACTATCTAGGATTGTAACAAAGGCACACTCTGCATCATATGATCACACAAATTATGTGATAGGCCTATAGGTGTAACTGAAGAGAGTTTGTCAAATGAATATGCATGCCAAAAAGTTCGAGTGGCTTTTAAACAAATGACCATTTTGGATGCGTTGATACTTTATAGGCCTACTATCATACCTCTTACCCATATATACTTTCATACCTGTAGATACACAGATACACCGATGACACCCCCCGGCCAAAAAAAAGTGTCCTCCTTTTTACAAACCCAAATCTGGTCACCCTACTCCATCATTATGGAATTGTGCCGTCTGTTAACTCCCAGAATGGACACGCACCCCCATCATTCTCATTGGCAACTCCGATGCATAGTTAAAAACTGAAAGCATGCATCCATGCGCGTGGCTTCTTAAATGCACGCAGTTCCCGGCCAGCTTCCTCCCACCATATTCCAAACGGACACCATACAAGTTTATTCCCCCTCTGTGCATCAACAGGCATGACGGCGAAATCGGCAAAAACAGATGAAATCCAGACAATAATCACTTAACTTGAAGATGACCTGTTGACCATTTGTAGGCTAATTAAGATTTAAAGAATACCAAACTAACAACAAATTTGATTAGGCTACCTTGCACCAGTTGCATTAGCCTTCAAACAAACAACATGTGTCAACGTTCGTGGTGATAATGTTTTATCCTTCGACACTGCAGACAGTAGACTTTTTTTTTCTTTTTTTTTTCTTTTTTTTTTTTTTACCGCGGATGAGGTGCGTACCAAAACATATTTGCTGGTGCGCATATGAGTAACGGCCTAAAAAAGTTATGTGCACCCCTGTCTATATATATATATATGGTGTATGTATATTAACTTTGCACGGTATATATTATGTATATACGGTGTATAGTATAGCCTATCTATAGAGATACCTGTGTATATCAACAGTACACACACACACACACACACACACACACACACACACAGAAAGTCTGAGGTGGAGATGAGAAACGAGAAACGTACTGGTAATGCCAAGCCAGGTCTACAGTAATGGCAGCAACCTGCCTGTTCATTATTGTGTCATATCGCGGCGGATCAAGGTCTTGAGATACCCCCAGAGAGACACATTCAGAAGAAGAAGAAGAAGAGCCACTCTTCTTTACCTCTGCAAAAGGCTATAGGCAGGAGGGGATGAGAAAAAAGACGGTCACCCGTATTTTAATAATAACCGCCCGCCAGTGTTATTTTACTGGCCCATAATGCGTTTGTTATTGCAGCACTGGCTGCAAGAAGGTATTGATTATGGGGAGCTATTCTCCGCTGTTTCTGCGGTAGGAAGAGACAAGGATGGGAGGAGAGAGTTAATGCTAGAGAGAGAGAGAGAGAGAGAGAGAGAGGTAGAGAGAGAATGAGAGAGAGAAATAGAGTGAAGTCTGAATGTCAGAGAGGAAGAGTGGAGAGAGAGAGAGAGAGAAATAGAGTGAAGGCTGAATTCCAGAGAGAGAGAGATAGAGGAATGACTTATGTGAGAGAGGGTGTGTGAGAGAGAGAGAAAGAGAGAGAGAGAGATAGAGAGAAAGAGAGAGAGAAAGAGAGAGAGAGAGATAAATAGAGTGAAGTCTGAATGTCAGAGAGAAAAATAGCGAGAGAAAGCAGATAGAAGTGTAGAAAAAACTAGCAGGTGAAAGGTAGAGAGAGAACGAGATAGAGGAAAGGCTTGTGTGTGTCTGTGTGTGTGTGTGTGTGTGTGTGTGTGTGTGTGTGTGTGTGTGTGTGTGTGTGTGTGTGTGTGTGTGTGTGTGTGTGTGTCTATGTGTGAGACAGATAGTGAGAGAGAGACAGAGAGAGAGTGATAGAGTGTGTGTGTGTGTGTGTAAGAGATGTGGGAAGAAAAGAAAAGAACAGGTGATGGATGTCAACATGGCAGGCCAAAGGGGTTGGTTTCAATCCTTCATGAAATATAAAAGATTAACAGAAGGCGTCGAGCAGAATGCAATCAGCGGCGTTTAATGATTCAGATTTACTCTTGCTGAATATTCGCAGGATGGAATATGTCTCGTAGCTCTGCTCAGAGAACACTTCCTTGCTAAAGATTCTGTCGTCTGGATCCTCTCTGGCTGGGCCGCTGACAGGTTTTGCCAGGCCCGGAACAATGTCATCTGAAATTTTAATGATAAAAGGGGAGGGGAAAGGGGGAAAAATCTGGTCCGATTTAGTTTTTTGGGTGGGGTGGGGGGTTTATTTCATGATAGGTACAAACTTCCAATACAAAACATCTCTCAAATGACCCAATGCACCATCACTGAAGTGGGCGTAATAATTTTCCATTTTTGTTTTGTTTTTAGGCCATTTATTTATTTGTGTAGTTAGAAACTTAGTAGCCCCTTCCATGCAGCCCCCACTGTGGAGCCCCGTGACAAGGGAGCTGTCACTACTGCACACGCACCACTCAAACACTTGCACACACTCGCCCACTCGCACACTTGCACACACTCTCACTCACACATGTATGCACACTCACACACACAGACATGCAGCCACCCGCTCACACACACATGTACATATACGGTGCCGGTACACTCACACACAGGTATTCACACACTCTCTTTCTCTCTCTCTCTCTCCATCTCTCTCTCTATCTCTCTCTCTCTCTCTCTCTCTCACTCACTCACTCACTCATACACACACTCGCACGCACGCACACACACGCACACACACGCACACACACCTGAGCTGTGAAGTCAGCCATGCATTTTCAGATGCTCACTGAAGAGCGCTGGGAAAGTGGGTGATGAGTTTGTGGGAAAGAACATGTCACTGCAGCTCAGGTGGAGTGGAGTGAAGCAAAGGAAATAGGAAGACAGAGAGGAAGGAAGGAAGGAAGGAAGGAAGAGAGGAAGGAAGGAAGGAAGGAAGCAGCAAGGAAAGAAGGCAGAGAGGAAGAACGGACAGATTGAGAATATTTTTTTTTTAGAGATTTAGGGTTCTTTTTCTAACTTCGCTCGGTGTTTCACTATGGGATACGCTTGGGCGTGACCATCTATGGAAGCTCCAATGACATTACGTCTGTCAAAGACAGACAGTCGACGCAGTCGGGCTCCGCCCGCTTGGGGTGTCTACCCCCGTCGACACGCTGAGTCCAGCATTCTCGCTTTCTTCCCGTGAAGATCTACTACAAGCTCCTCGCACCTGCCAAGGCTGTGCTCGCTTAACCGTTCACAGACGGACCGTCCAGGACCCCGTCGCCGAACGCGACCGCGGCCGGTAAGTGCTATATTGTTTGCCTTCGTCAAGAAGTGCATTGAAGGTTTGCAGTTAAGTCAGCTTACTTTCCAACTCAAGTGAAGTGTCCGCGTCGTGGCGAACTTCAAGTTTAGCATGGCGGGCTACCTAACCCACCTAGCTACCTAACTTCAGCTTAGCCTGATTTAGCTACCTCTACCTCCACCGAGCACTCGGGTGCCGGTGATAACTTATTAATGGTAAGCTACACCGTACAACAGGGAGCGAGAACGCCTTACTCGCTACTCTGTTTGACTATTTTCATCTGTTTTCTGTTTGTAACCCACCATGTAAACCCACTCGGCGGGAAACAAGTTGCTAGCTTTGATCTGTAGCTACAAGTTTAGCATGGCGGGCTACCTAACCCACCTAGCTACCTAACTTCAGCTTAGCCTGATTTAGCTACCTCTACCTCCACCCAGCACTCGGGTGCCGGTGATAACTTATTAATGGTAAGCTACACCTTACAACAGGGAGCGAGAACGCCTCACTCGCTACTCTGTTTGACTATTTTAATCTGTTTTCTGTTGGTAACCCACCGCATGTAAACCCACTCGGCGGGAAACAAGTTGCTAGCTTCGATCTGTAGCTACCCCGCACGTGCGGCTAATCTGCTAACACTGGTGTTAACTGAAGTAATCACTTGTTATGACGAGTTCTTCGAGTAACACTACTCTCCTCTCTCTTTTATTCTGAAAGATGCTTCAGGCATTTCCCCCGCCATAGGGAAGAGTGAAAACAAAGAGTGAAGAGCCCGTTTCCTCCCGTGCCGGCGTCACGCAGCCCACCATGGCGGGCGGAGAATCCCAGGTCTGCATGGAACCCTACCATGCACATGCAACGGTTGCAGGCCGCCATACCTGCACCACTGCGTGGACAATACCAGAGGGAATTCGGGAGCGGAGGCTGAATGTGGTGATCATCACTAACAGCCCCCATACACAAGTCAGACTCTGTGGATACCATGCCACCCGAGGACGACCCCAGCTTAGGCTACCCCCTCTCACAGGGAGCAGGAGGATACCCAAGCATAAAGCACAATATCAGGGACATCACGTCGCTGCCCCCTCGACCCCAACAGGGTGGGCGACCTATCCTGCAGTAATCAAGGCCCCCCAGTGACCATGCTGACTCGGCGGCCCTCTGCTCAGGATGCAGGAGACAAGGAAAGGGACCAGCAACACTGCCCCCCAACCCCCCTCCCTCCTCAAGTCCAACCTGGCCACCCCTCCCAGCAGTCCTGGCCTGTCTGAGAGATGCCCCCCTGTCACTGGAAGCCTTACAAGTATTCCAAATGTGCCCTAACCGACGGGCTGTGTCGACTATGTCCAACATCGCTCTCCCCTGCAAGAGAGACTGATAGGTGGGCGAGCCGGTCCGATTGCTCTCTGATGCTGTCACCAGGTCCAGACGGACACGGCAAAACAGACACTCAGGCATCATCTACACGATGCACCAAGGGCCCAGCGCTGTGCTGGTGAAGATGAGGGAGACAAGGTCTCGGCAGGCAGAAGGATGATGCTCTCTGGGCGAGCCTGACACACAAGCCGCCCCCAGGCCCCAACCTCCCAGACAGGTCAACACTGCCAAGGTAGTCATCCTATGGAGAGAGAGGCCATAGCCTGCACCCTAAGGGCTAGAACGGTCAGAAGCTCAAGGTGCTTCAACCCAGAACAGAGGCCCAAACGGCCTACAGGACCCAGTGGCGGACCTGACAGCCCAGGCTCACTTGTTCCCACGTCCTCGCCCACAGCGGAGAGGAAGATGGAGAAAAGGTTATGTCTTACAGGTGTTCAAAATCTGAAACTGCAGACAAAGTGTCACCAAGCACAAATCACACCCAATCTCAGTGTCCAGTAAATATACATTATTCGCACCTAGGCCGTGGGCCAAAGGCGAATCTGTTGATACAAAATAAACGCCAATGCTACACAGAGGGTAATTTCACCAAACTGTTCAGTATACCAAGGTGTTCAGTATACAAAGATCTTTATCTTCCTAGCAAGGGCCAGGAACGATTTGGTCAACACATAAGATGCACATAATGCATGAGAGCGGTCTCATCTCACTAAGGTGTTAAGTAGACTAAGGTCATTCGCACCAAGGCAGGGCCAAGGGCGAATTTTATTAACACAATATACACACATTGTGTCTCACCAGACAAGTAAACAAAGGTCATTCGCATCTAGGTAGGGGCCTAGTGCGAATTGTCTTAACACATAACAATGTTAACATGTTATAAACATGCACACTTTGCATCTCACCAGACTAAAGTGTTCAGTAAACAAGGGTCATTCGCATCTGGGCAAGAGCCAAGGGCGAAATTGTTACTACATAACTATGCAAAGCAGTAGCCTCTGTCTCACCAGACTAAACTGCTCAGTAAACAATTATCATTTGCATCCAGGCAGGGGCCAAGGGTGAAATTGTTAACATTATGCACACAGGGGATACTATCACAGTAGTCTCAGCAGTGTTAAGGGAACAAATATCCCTCGCACCCAGGCGAGGGGCAGATTTGGTAACACAAAAGTGGCTCCCCTTGCAGCCTAGGGGTAGCCTCAACAGACCAGTGTGCTTTAAAATAAATAAAGAATGCCATCCCCATCCATGCCTTGGGCCAAGGACGGAGTTGTTATTGAGAAGTCACACACGAGGTGTACAAGTACAATGTACTGACACCAGAAATCTCTCTCAAAAATAAATACGGTACATAAATAAAAAAAAAATAAAAAAAAAGGGGTGCACCACTGTCATAACACCACCAGGGCGCACCATTTCCCCTTTATTGGCAGCGGAGACATAGCAGAGATCTCTCCGGTGACGCTACTAGTGTGCGTCACGTCACGGCTGCGTGGGTAACGTGACTAACGTCATATAAGAGCGACGGGTCATGCTCATCCATGACGTACAGTACACAAACGCAACACTACTTTATTCCACTGTAAGTGGATAAAGAACTTCTGTTGATCACAAAACCACCTAGGTTCAGTGGAACACTAATTTAAGGTCAGTAGACTGAGTTCTCGAGTTACGAACGAAGAGATCCCTTCTTTTCTACTCTAAGGAGCCGTCAATGGGCTCTGTTCAACATACTGCGCGATCTCAGCTGGAAAGCGCATTTTACAGACCGTCTTATAAAAACAGGTATGCCATCACAATCGCATACATCTGACAACAAGGTGCTTTGTCAATCATATCATCGTCTCGATTTTGGGGTTGTCACAAGAGTTACAGCAGATGATCTTATCACAAGGCTGTAGCCTGTCTGAAATCAGAATGTGTATTATGAGTTTCGCCGCCACGGCAAAACATACAGCATCTCGCTGCCTCAACCGGCGATTGAGGACGGCGTTAGCCCCTCTGACAGGCTTGGGATCAGAATACTGTAATTAAGACAATTTCCCCTATTGCTCCCTCTCGAAGGAGTCAGCATTAGATTCCAGGACGGCGCTAAAGCATCGAGTGAATTTGGGTTCAACAAGTCACCGTTAGTAGTAGTCAGACAAGGTCTAGACTACAGTTGGTGTAACGTCATCCGCTATTACGGTAGCGAGAGGTGTCTCTCTATGATGAAGGGCTTTTACAGTAAAGCTTACAGTAAAGCTTACTGGCCACGTTGTTCATGCAGTGGTTTCACCATCGCACGTCCAGGGCGACCATATACATTAAGTGTTCTGGGCCCTGAAACATTTCCAAAACGATGTAGGTGGTTAAGGAAACTTGCTGGGTCACAGTTTCTGTTAAGTCTGCAGAACAGGGCCAAGGGGAACATCCTCTCTACTCTCAAACATCGGCTTGTGTGGAGCAGGGGTTGGTGCAGGTTTTTGCTATCTCTACACCTTGTAAGGAAACACACAGTGCCCTCTATTCCTCCTGGGCATAAAAGATGCACTAGATTGCTATGGGCAAAACACCCTGCTCTATGCATTCACACCAATAAGCATAATAACCCCCACACTGGTCAGAGTCAGGCAACAGAGCCTGCTACTGATTTTGTTGGCCCAATTATGTCACCCTATGGGGTCACGATTGTGTAAGGTTGTTCGGAGGGCCCTCAGGGGCCCCACCTCTACTGAGAGATCCTCTCAGACAAGAAGCGATATTTATAATTCACACCTAGACAGGCTGGTCCGGTAGGCTCATTCTGTGAGAGGTAGAATTCAGACGCAGTCGCCCTCTCCCAGCAGTCACCGAGACTGTACTAGGGGCGACAGCAGCATGCACACTTCATACTTGGTCATAAATGGCGTGTGTTCAAGGTATGGGGCACACGGAGACACTTCTCCCTAACGCCCTGTTGTTCAGCTTCTTAGCTTCCTACGGGATCTTATACACAGGGTTAAAGTCTTTCCCAATAGGAAAGTTTACCTTGCTGCATTTTCAGCCAGCCACTTAAGTTTTGAGTACAAGCCAGCAGGGTAGTACTCCTTGGAGACTTAGTTCTGGTTAAGTTGAGCTACACGCTCACCCCTCCAAATCACTGGTTTGAAGTTTAGCTTGTCAAGACTGTTCTAATACAGCATTAACCACCATGAAATGAGTGAGTGAACTAAACGCCTTCCTTGTGAGGCCCTCTTGGTTTACAATCTGACTCTGATTTGAAGAAGGTGCGTCTTCTCCCCATTACAGATTTGTGCCCAGAGCAGGACTTTCTTTAGATGTCGGAGAAAGGACCTGGATGCCCCGCACCCTGCCCCCTCACTCAGAGGAGGGTCAGGAGCTCAACTATGTGTGTCCTGTTAAAGCTCTGTGACTATACAGAATTTAGCAGAGTTCAACTTTTTGTGGCGGCCACACACCATAAAGGACTACCACTGCCACGTCAGGGGTTGTCTCATTGGATTGTGAAAGCTACAGCGGTTGCCTATCAGAATAATGTCTCGCCGGCCCCTTAGGGACCTAAGAGCTTATGCATTAACAGGAATGGCCAATTCCAGGGCACTGTCCACGGGGTTGCCAATGGTAGGCCTGTGCAATGTAGCGAACAGGGCCCCAGGGTACACGTTCGCCCGCTTTCATGAGCTAGAGGTATCTGGCCGACACTTATCTCACGCTGTACTAGGTTCTGACTCCCCAGCAGCGATCTATACATTCTGACCGATGCTACTGTAATAAGGGCTTTACATAGCGTGCATTCCGGGAGTGGGCTATATCTCCCATAGTGAAACACCGAGCGAAGTTAGAAAAAGAACGTTAGGTTATGGCTATAACCCTCGGTTCTTTGATAACAGAGTGAGGTGTTTCACCTATTTTTCCCTCCTTGCACTAGTTGTTAGGTGGGGAAGAAACCGTTAAGAATGCTGGACTCAGCGTGTCGACGGGGGTAGACACCCCAAGCGGGCGGAGCCCGACTGCGTCGACTGTCTGTCTTTGACAGACGTAATGTCATTGGAGCTTCCATAGATGGTCACGCCCAAGCGTATCCCATAGTGAAACACCTCACTCTGTTATCAAAGAACCGAGGGTTATAGCCATAACCTAACGTTTTCTTTTGCCTTAAAACATGTAAACGGTTTTGATGTTTTATGGCAAAAGAAAACCCTAAGTGTTTAAGTTAAACAGTTTGACATAATGAACTTAATACATATTTTGTAGAGATGCTCCGATACTGATACAGATACAGATACAGCTCCGATACTTGCTCGTTACACTCAGTGGCGTGCACAGACATTTTGGGGGGCAAGTGCTGAAGATGGGGGTTGGGGCCGGGGCATGTGGAACTTATTACTCGGCTATAGACTATAGAGGCTCAATATGATATTGGGGCATTATTGTCACATGCGTTTAGTCATGAGGCATTTGTAAATTATTCATGGTAGCCTCTTACTGCAGCAGGGGTCGCCAGCGACCCCATTCACTTGCTGAAAATGCTTAACTACATCATAACAACATTGCTATGATAGTACAGCGAGGCTTAAGTAACAGATTAAGACATAGTCATTACAATTTTGGTGGCAGTAAGGTTATAACATAGGATCTGTGCTAAGGGGTTAATATGGACCACAGTACATTGAGACAAAAACTTTCAAAAAAGAACGGTCAAAACGGACATTTTTTGTCCAGTAGGGCAAATGGAGAAGGTGCTTTAGCACCACCTCGTCCCTATCTGTGCACGGCTATGATTATACTCCTACTTGTACTTGTCAAACACTTGCTGATACCAGGCACCGATACTGCTGTTACACGAAACAAGGCAACATCTCATCACATTCCGTTGACTTGAAAGCAGCATGGGAATAAAGCGCCGCCTCATAAATTTACTAACATTTAAATCTACATGGAAATGGTATGTTGGGGGTAGTATTGGTACTTGGTATCAGTAAGTACAGGATTTAACATACTTGTACTCATATCAGTTTTTTTTTTTTTTAAATGGTGCATTTAATATTTTTCCCAGCACAGCATAGCACTGTAGTACTCTACTGTATGAAAAAACCCAACCGATTATATGCACTAACAAGAACCTTGACTCTCCCTGAAACCCCTCTCCCCTCTTCTCCCCCACACCACACCTGCCTCCCTCCTACGCCGGTCTATCTGCCTGCCCTCCTGCATGCCATGAGTCCCTGCATCTCTGTCTGTCTACATCAGTGGTTCTCAACCTTTTTTGAACAAATGCCCCCACCTTCCAACGCCCGCTTGAGTTTATCATAAGCCTACCAAAAAAATAAAATGAACTAATGCCCCCCAAAGGCAACTAAGCACTGCCCCCTATCAGTTGTATCCTTCTCAATGCCAACCTAGGGCTTCCCAGCGCACCCTGGGTGGGTGTAGAACCCCCGTTTGGAAACTCTAGCCTACATCTTCCCACTCATACATACAAATTCACTGTTAATTTAACACTAAGAGAGTCGATTTGACATCTGCTAGAGTGTGTTTGGTTCCGAAGTATGAACACTGCATTGTCTTACTGCATACTAGGCACAGATCTGCTCGTGGTTGCCTGAGCCGAGGTACGCACAGTCAGGGCCGCTGACAGCTTTTGCCCGGCCCGGGACAAAGTCATTTGAAAGGGCCCCTGATCCACTACATGCAATGTAAATGAGGACTCAAATTTGGGGCCCCGCTTCTCTCCTTGGGCCTAGGAAGACTGACCCCTTTGTCCCCTCCTGTATCGACTTCCCTGCGTACAGTATATATAAAATATATTTGGCTTCAGAGAAGGAGGGTTATGAAAAATGTAAAGAAAACACTCAATTTCAGGGGCAGGTGCAGAGGGATGCTGGATCACGGGGGAAAGAAAAGAGGGATGAGTGGAAAGGGAAAAAGAGAGAGAGAGAGAGAGAGAGAGAGACAGAGAGAGAGAGAGAGAGAGAGAGAGAAAAAGAGAGAGAGAGAGGAAGACAAAAATAATAATCTGAGAAGAAATTAAAAACATCCAAAAAATGAAATAAAGATGAGAGAGCGATGTGGAGCTTCTGCTGTCTGAATATAAAACATAAGAGTATGAAAGAAAAGGGGAAAACACACACACACACACACACACACACACACACACACACACACACACACACACACACACACACACACACACACACACACACACACACACACACACACACACACACACACACACACACACATTCAAACATCCAAACACACATACACACACAAACTTTCTGTGTGTGTGTGTGTGCGTGTGTGTGTGTGTGTGTGTGTGTGTGTGTGTGTGTGTGTGTGTGTTTCTGTGTGTTTCTGTGTGTCTGTATGTGAGCAAGAGACGAACAGAATGCTAAGCCAGGTCTACCTGCAACACAGAGGCGTATGTGCTTCCTGCTTGTTCATTATTGTGGCATATTGGGCAGGCTCAATACCTAAGATGCCATCAGAGAGGCGGAGAGCAAGGAAAAAAGAAAATACCCCCAGCACTCTCTTCCTTAACTCCAAGGCTATGGCATAGCAGCAGGGGATGAGAAAAGACTGTCACCCGTATTTTAATAATAACCGCCAGTGTTATTTTACTGGCCCATAATGCGTTTGTTATTGCAGCACTGGCTGCAAGAAGGTATTGATTATGGGGAGCTATTCTCCGCTGTTTCTGCGGCAGGAAGAGACAAGGATGGAAGGAGAGAGTTAATGCTACAGAGAGAGAGAGAGAGAGAGAGAGCATGAGAGAGAGAGAAATAGAGTGAAGGCTGAATGTCAGAGAGAAAGAGTGGAGAGAGAGAGAGAGAGAGAGAGAGAGAGAGAGAGAGAGAGAGAGAGAGAGAGAAATAGAGTGAAGGCTGAATATCAGAGAGAGCAGCTAGGGATGTGAGAAGAAAAGAGCAAGTGAAAGAAGGAGAGAGAAAGGGAGTGTGTGTGTGTGTGTGTGTGTGTGTGTGTGTGTGTGTGTGTGTGTGTGTGAGTGAGAGAGAGAGAGAGCGTAAGAGATGTGGGAAGAAAAGCAAAGAGCAGGTGATGGATGTCAACATGGCAGGCCAAAGGGGTTGGTTTCAATCCTTCATGAAATATAAAAGATTGACAGAAGGCGCCGTGCAGAATGCAATCAGCGGCGTTTAATGATTCAGATTTACTCTTGCTGAATATTCGCAGGAATATGTCTCGTAGCTCTGCTCCGAGAACACTTCCTTCTCTAACGTTTCTGCAATTCTGTATACCGTGTGTGTACTCTAAACCTGTTCCCTTGACCCTGAGCTGTGCGTATTGTCAGAAGCTTGCGAGCAACGATCTAAATAAGTCAAACCTTCAAGTTCAAAGTTTCGCACAGCCTTCAATTTCTGCTTGTTTCTCATTCGCAGGGAAGCCGACGGTTGGGGGACAAAGGGGTCAGTTGTCCCGGGCCCAGGGAGAGAGGGGGCCCAGAATTGGGTCCTCATTACATTGTGTGTATTGGGAGAGGGGCCCTTTTAGATGATTATGTCCCGGGCGCAGCCAAAGCTGTCAGCGGCCTTGCTCATTTGTATGAAAGCTTGGGCATCTCAGCCGCCCGCCCCTATTTATCTGAAGTTGCGAGAGGGGAGGTGGGGGGGAAGAGAGCAAAAAACAAAATGAGGCATTAGTTTGATCCAGCGCTGTGGACCCAGTTTCAATAGGCCTATTTTTGGGGGCCGTGGCGTGTAACTAAAAAGAGGGAGAGTGATGATGGTGTCTCCAGCTCGGTCCTGAAGGTCACTGGTCTCCCGGGAGGCAGCGAGGGGGTGTACAGGGCTTCGTCAGGGGCCAGGGACGCGGAGCACAGACTGCCAGAATGGATGTCTTGTTTGTCTTTGACTTTGCCCCAGAATTC
>NC_085870.1:9696008-9701008 GCF_034702125.1 Engraulis encrasicolus
GGGAGGCTCCTCCTCTCTTCTCTGTTTTATCTCTTTCTCTCTCTCTCTCTCTCTTTATCTCTCTGTCTCTCATTCACTGCTTCTCTTTTTCTCTTTTTCTCTGTCTCCCTCTCTCTCTATCTCTCTCTCTCTCTGTCTCTCTCTCTCTTTGTATCTCTCTCTCCCATTCACTTCTTCTCTTTTTCTCATTCTCTCTCTCTCTCTCTCTCTCTCTCTCTCTCTCTCTCTCTCTCTCTCTCTCTCTCTCTCTCTCTCTCTCTCTCTCTCTCTCCTCTGCTGTAGGTAAGTGGAAGAGTAGGGCTAACCTTACTGGGCACCATCAGTCCTCACGCCTGCCCACTTTGCCCTCTCTCTCTCACATACACACACACACACACACACACACACACACACACACACACACACACACACACACACACACACACACACATACACACATACACACAGAATCATTGAGACACCAACACACACACGTGTACACACACACACACACACACACACACACACATCCTCTCCTTCATCTCCCTCCTCCTTGCTCTTGCCTCTTCATCTTGTGTGCATCAAGCTGAGAGATCACTGTGTGCCTTGCTCTCGTTTTCCATCTCTCCTCCCCATAGACACTCCCCTCCATCACCTTGGTGTCCATCAGATCAGCTGCCAACACAGTACTCTCTCTGCTCTCTGGCCAGCTCCCCCCGCCCCCCCCCGGTCCCCTCCTCACCACTCCTCGTCTCCTTACATGTCTCTCGCCGCCTCCTCTCTTTCTTTCTTTCTTTCTTTCTTTCTTTCTTTCTTTCTTTCTTTCTTTCTTTCTTTCTTTCTTTCTTTCTTTCTTTCTTTCTTTCTTTCTCTCTCTCTCTCTCTCTCTCTCTCTCTCTCTCTCTCTCTCTCTCTCTCTCTCTCTCTCTCTCTCTCTCTCTCTCTCTCTCTCTCTCTCTCTCTCTCATTTATACTGTTACTGCTTGATTTGTTGTTTTGTCTGCTCTTCTTTGCTCTCTCCTGTCCAAACTAATCTTCCCCAACACTACTCGCCATGGACCCTGCTAGGGCTGTAGCGGCAGGCTCAATTCACGATTCGTTTCGTCTCACGATTTTTGACCCACGGTTTTGTACACCTCATGATTATTTTAGAATACTGTAAGGATTTTTTAATTGATTCATTAAAATTCATTACTCATACCATTTCTTGTGTCCTTCTTATGTGCTTTATTTATGTTCACCCTGTGCTCATTTTTGACATTATACTTACACTTAGCTGACACTTGCAAGCGATTTAGTTCACAGGAAATTGGTTACAGTAGGGGCCTATGATTTCCGCGATACGGAAAACACGGACGGAATCACGGAATGTGGACATTAAAACGGAATTTGGTTATAAACGCGGAATTGCACGGAATTTGCTCATTTCTTATGATAAAATTAAAAATCCATTATTTTCGTCATCATTTATCAGTCTAAAAGACATTTCAAACACAAAATATGGCCACGATATCATATCTGCCCCACGCGAGGTGATGCGCAAAAGTTCTATGCAGATCCATGATCCATGTCAGCGCATGTTGACAGTGAACGCATCTCTCTCCCAAGCGGCGTTTCCGATTGTCTCCCGCGTCCTAACTCTGGCCGTCAGAGCATTGAAGAAATCTTAATTCTCAACAGCACTCAAATTTTGCCTAGTAGAACAGGTGAGGTCAGGCATAAACGCGTTGTCCTGACCGTCTGTTACCAAGACAATGCGATGCGACACAGAAAAGACGGGCGGCTCTCCACTGCACTATAATAAACAATAGAATCATCTGACGCGAGGCACGAGTTTGGAGTTTGTTACAACAGACGTGACCGCTGTAAAATAAAAACTGATCAGGCAATGCTTTGATCATGTCTTGTTAACTTTGTTGGCCACGGAGCATAGTGACTAAAAGTTAGCAGCAACTTTGAAAAAGGGTCAAGTCATCATCAGAAGAAAACGGCCGTCTTGTAAAACATGTGTTTGTGTTAAACGGTAGGGACTTTGCGAGGCTATTTATTTAATGCCTACATATAACGTGACCAAAAATGTCTCTAATGTAGCTGCACGTTGCAATATAGCCAAACTTATTCGAGAAAACCTGATGCAGCCCGAGTCCAACTTCAATGCACCAGAAGTGAATTCGCCTTCTAGTTGGGTGCGTCACGTGTATTTAATAGAATTTATCACCCAGTGAGCAGACGGAACGTCTTCTGATTGGCTGAGCAGGTGTCCTTTATTCCCCGGTAGCAGGACACCTATGATGTCATGCGGGCGTGCGGGCGTCCAAGTTGCTTCTTTTCTAACTTTCTGGCGAAGTGCCGTTACTAGTTCTATCGCATCTGGTTGTCTAGTCAAGACCGCGTCGTTAGTTCTATCGCATCTGGTTGTCTAGTAAAGACCCCGTTACTAATTCTATTGCATCTCGTTGTCAAGTCAAAAACCCAGTCGTCAATTCTATCGCATTTGGTTGTCAAGTCACCCCAACATTCTGCGCGCGTCCTTAGGCTATGCCTCCGATAGAGGCGCGTCTCACTAGATTAGGAAGTGGTGCCCATAGCAACGTACCAAGCGCAGTTGTGAATCTACTTTCTCACGAAGCCTTAGATCAAGTTATTAATAAATTAATAAATTAATACTTAAATGCTGGTAACCGGGTGATAAGCGGAATAGCGGCCGACGAGGTGTCCCGATATCAAGGGAAAATGGACTTGGCGAAGCGAACAGCCCTTCGGCTGCGCCGTCGGGCTGTTTAGAACGCTCCGCCTCGTCCATTATTTCCCTTGATATCGGGACACCTCGTCACCCGCTATTCCATACATATGCGCATGTACATTTCAGCTACCTTATTACCTGGAATATTTTTGAGGGCTGATATTACAAAAAGCTAGTAGGTAATTTTACTTTTCTTTTCTCTACCTACCATTCAACCATGAGTGGTTGCTCTGTCCACCCACCAGTTAGAACTAAATAACTAAGAAATTTGGTTGGGGGGGTGAAAGGGGAAAATAAGTTCAAAAATGTTTAAAAAAATCCGATTTGGAAAAAAATAAATCCGAAAAAACGGAATTTGAGAAAAAATAAAACGGAATTTGAGAAAAATTCAAACGGATTTCATAGGCCCCTATTACAGTCCCTGGATTAATTTGGGGTTAGGTGCCTTGCTCAATCGCATTTCGGCCATGGATGGAGGTGTAGGGAGAGGCAAGGGTGGGATTTGAACCTTATTTCACCTTATCATGACATGGTTGGTTTCTGGACTGGAGGGTAAACAAACTCTGAAGAGCGTATCACGATTCTGCCTTCTTTCACCACAATGCAGTTTCATCATGGCTCTGCACATCATGATTTGTGGGTTTTCTGTATTATCGTTACAGCTGTAGACCTACCTATTGCAGTATTCTCATCACCAAACCTTTATTTTTCAATCTGTTTTGCACTTTCTGTCTTTGTATGTTCTCTCACCACATCTCCTATATACTCTCTACTCTCTCTGCTATTGTGCTCATTTACTCATTTATTCATTTACCCTTTCTTTCTTTCTGTCTTTCTTTCTGTCTTTCTTTCTTTCTTTCTTTCTTTCTTTCTGTCTTTCTTTCTGTCTTTCTTTCTGTCTTTCTTTCTTTCTTTCTTTCTTTCTTTCTTTCTTTCTTTCTTTCTTTCTTTCTTTCTTTCTCCCTCTCTCTCTCTCTCTCTCTCTCTCTCTCTCTCTCTCTCTCTCTCTCTCTCTCTCTCTCTCTCTCTCTCTCTCTCTCTTTCTACCTCTGTTTGTGCATGCTCATCTCAGCCATGCTTTCTCTCCTCTCTGTTGCATTCCTCTTCTGTGTTGCGATGTACGATGGATTGATTACCGCGGCTGCTGTGTGTGTGTGTGTGTGTGTGTGTGTGTGTGTGTGTGTGTGTGTGTGTGTGTGTGTGTGTGTGTGTGTGTGTGTGTGTGTTCGGAGCTGCATGCACTGTAGCTGTGGTGCTGTGCTCAGGGAGAGACAGTGCTAAAGGCATGGTCAGCACTCTGCCTTTTGTTAGCAGATGGCGGATGTTCCAGAGCCCTGTAAGGGGTCTCTGTGCTTTGTCCTTGAACAGGGGTGATTTATCCAGATCAGCAAGGTAGGACTGCTAAAAGTAGCCAACTTCAATGAACGAAGGAAAAAATAGTGTACAGTTGCTACGACTGCTAAAAGTAGCCGACTTTAATGAAAAACAAAAAATGAGTACAGTACACTAGCAGCCAATGAGGGCATTGCAGGGCAAGGCACCACAGAGATGTTTCAGATAGCATGACAAGGCAAGACAGGGGGGTGTTGTTTCATTTTGGGGGTGCACTCCAATGTGATTAATGTGGTTTAAATGCATATTGATTTCATGTCAAATGTAGAAAATGTATTTTTTAGTGTTGTGTTGCTACCCTCAGGGCACTTCTCTGTTCACGGCGTGCCTTTCCAGGTGTTTCTGTGGCACGAGTACAATGTGTAAGCTTTTCCTCTTTTGTTTTGTTTTCTAACTTTTTTGGCTCAATTAAAGATGGCTGCATGCAGAAATGCAGAGCTCTAAAACAACAGCAACAAATATTTGATGCAGCTTTTTTATTCAGCAGCATTTGGCAGAGCTTGCAGGTATAGTGTGAGAGGATTTTTGCAGGGGTGGCTTTAGGTAAAGCATAGCTGTAGTGAAAGACCCTTGCTCATGAAATTGCTTTTTTTCTTTATTTCCCAAGTTCTATTTCTGGCTTGTTTATGTTCAGCTTAAGAATATTATTAGCAAAGGAAATGATTCCTTTCTTAATCCCAGTGTAGAGCTATTGAGATAATACATCCAAATCTTAGTCCAGATAAACATGACACACAGCTAGACATGCTAGCTAGACACACAGCTAGACACTCAGAAGACTTTTGGCTCGTTCAAAAAGTCGAGAATCCCAAGAAAGCCGACCTAAAACCTTGGGAAAGTGGGAGTGAACATTTGGTGACGCAATGTCAGATCGATAATTATCGAG
>NC_085870.1:9706008-9713508 GCF_034702125.1 Engraulis encrasicolus
TTTGTCTGTCTGTTTGTTTGTCAGCAGGATAACTCAAAACCTTATGAACGGATTTGACTGTTGTTGGAAATGACAAAAGAAACAAGTGATTACATTTTAGTGCTGATCCGGATCACGAACCGGAATCAGGATTTTTAAAAGATTCTTCACCATTGCTTGCCTACAAATAGGCCTATATGCGCCCCTAGTGACCGTAAATTGAATTGCGGGACAAGGCGAATGTTGACATTCCAGTTTCTAACTCCACAAAAAGGAAGAAAGACTTAGAATAATAAAAATAGGCGAATAGACAAATAGACAAATGTTCTAACAAACAGCTTCCTTGGCAGAGGTCTGTACTCTCTGAATGCATTTCTAGTTTGGCGTTTTTTCTGCACAATGAGTATTTCCACATCAATCTTGGCTATACACGTAAGTTATAACAGTAGTACGTATTTCTGGGGCCCTCGCTCCACACATACATTTTTCAGGCCTTTCGCTTTGGATATCAGCTTTGCTGTCAGTAAGGACATATTTGTCTAATACCCACACAAGCCTAGCGAATAGTTTGCTGAAAATCAATCTGTTGAAAATCAGACTTGTTACCTTAATTGAACCATGTGTAACCTCAACACACCTGTGCACCTGTATCTTTTGCAGACCAATGACATCTTTTCTAACCAATTAATGTTGGATGCTGCTACATACTGTATAATATATGCAGCATTAATAACCCAGGCACCTGGAGCTACATGGACGCAGCATTTAGACTCATGAGATTTGAGGTTTTTTTTTAGGACATATGTGAGTATATTAGAGCTAAATGAACACAATCGCTCGGGTTTCCCGTATAAATCTTTCGCCTTTTAATAAAGATTTCCGTGGAGGGGAACACCTCTGAGTTTACGGTATTTTTGGAAGCTCTGCTTCGGCGAAGCATAAAAAAATAAAAATAAAATAATAATAATTTTAAAAAAGCTAAATGAACACATATCATTTAAGATGAGGGTCTTAGCTTTATACAACTTATTTCATGTCATTTTGTGCTTTGGATGCTAAGACATTTATGTTTTTATAGGCTGAGGGCACCTTCTTCCTAAAAGGTCTTAGGCATTTAGCAGGCGTTTTTTGATGGTACCTCAGTCTTAAATGGGTTAATATAATGTACGGTATCATCTAAGGTACAACTTAGTATGCTGCGGAATACAATAATGTACCTCCAGGTACAAAACATTTTTTCCCCATATCTTTGTACCTTTGTACCTTTGAACCAGAGAAATCCTTCATGATATCACATTGTATCACAATTGTTCAGCAAAAGTACTGCCGGTGCAATAAGCTTTTTGCTTACTTAGGCACACAGTCTGCTTCTATTTCTCTGTGTGCAAGACGCAGTGTTCCAGCAGGATTTTGATTAGAAATCACAGCATTTATAGTCAGCCTGTGGAGTCCATCACAGTGAGGCTTGACCTTACTGATGTCTGATGATAGCCTTGGCTCACATATCCCTGTGATACACTACATTGAATTTCATGTTCAAGGCAGGGAAAAGGGAACCTGCCTATTCCCAGTTCTTCCCAGTTGAGAAAAATCTAGCAAATGTTAAGCATTTGATCTATGTACAACTTGGATTTTTTTTCTCGCACTGCAGTTGGGTTGGCAGAAGAAAATACAAAACTCCTGCACACTGACCAAGGTCAGGTTACCTGATCAAGGTCTGAGACCGAAAATTTGTGAAATGGTCAGCATGCGGGAGGGGTTTTATTTTTTTCTGATCTGTACTAATTTGTAGGAGCAAGTAAGGGGAACTCGCACACCTAGTGTACTTTTATTGCATGTTTCGAAAAAAAAAAAAAGTGCTACCCAAGTGAACAGTGCAAACGTTTTGGTCCCAGTCAGACCATCCTCAGTGCAAACATTGAAAATAAAGACACGCCCTTATATAGGCTAGGTAAAGCCACGTACATGGAAGACAAGTAGTAATTGACACAACCTACAACTGAGCTTGAAAAGCCTATAGGTTAGGTGTATGGATAGAGACATCGATAATTTGTAACAACTTCCTGGGAGGTTTGCCAGAGCTAACTCTCTCAGCTTTTTTTACATATTTTGATGAGCCTGGACCATCAAAGCCTGGGATAGTTAGGAAAGGCAGTGGTCCACATCTTTTACACTTGTAGCACGTTAGGGGTTAATAAAACAAGCTCTGTCCAAACATCTTAAGTGTTTGCCGTTAGAACAAAATAAAAAAACACATTTCTCAAGATTCTGTTTTGACACTTGGTTGTACTGTTCTGTCATTATCCTGTCGTTCGCAAACAGGTCGGCCCATCTGTGTGTTTGTGTCTGCTCACGTTACTTGAAAACCAATACTCCAATTTATTTCACATTTTACAGCACTACATGGTTGCCATATGGTCTGTCGCTTACTTCATCATCTGGAACAAGAACAAATCCAGATGTTGGGTTTTTCTTGTCCTTTCTGTTGCCAGTTTTTTTCTTATTGTTGTTATTATTATATACAGTATCTCTTTTTGCAAATATGTGCTGATGTATGTTGCTCTTGTTAAAACACTTTTAATTTGTTGTATTACTCCCGTGAGTCCTTGTAATGTAGCAATGTTAAAGTGAAGCATTTGCTCCCATTCTTTGAACCGGAAGAGAACACCAATTAATCTTTCAAATATGTCTTTAAATCAAGATAAATGTATGACCGAATCAATCACACTGACCCCAAAATCCCATGGTGGGATATTTTCAGACATCACCATTTGTCTGTACATCAAATATATTGTAGGCTACTTGTACAGTATTTGTATAGCATAGCATGCAATTTCCGAGGGGGAAAATCTTGTAAGATTTTGTAACATTACTCCAATGCTAAAATAATAGATCAGCATGGGGAAACAGTAGTATTAAACTGGCATGCTAACATGAATTGTAATTAATTTGTGTGGAAGTCTGTGTGATGAGGCTGGATGAGGCATCTGGGATTTGATGCAATGAAGACCAATGTGGATGTAATATTCAGCTAGCATGCAAAATTAGATTGACTGATATGGGTGAATATGCGAACTTCATTATGAATATGCTTTAAAGGACTTGACTAACTGGCTGGCATACTGCCACGAGACTACATAGGATAGCTTGATCTCCTTGATTTTGTTTTACTGTAGGGCCTATAACATAGTTTTTTTTCTTCACGTTTTACAGCCATGTCTAATCATCAGGGTGTAAACACGACTCAAAAGAAAGTGGTCGAAAACCAAATTTCACCAACTATGTTGGACATAGTCATTCTATGGTCTTCAGAGTTTGGTCAATCAGCTATTTCCAGCAGCACTCACGTAATGGTTAAAGGTGCTGTTACTTCTTTGTTACTGACAGGAGCTAAATATCCAAAGCTGTGTTACTTTGTGACACAAGAGTTGTGTGCTGTGGATTCTGTATATTGTAGAGTGACGGTGCTGTGTGTTAAATTCCAATAGAGATCAGAGATTTTTGAGGTGAAACAGTGGTAGGAATTGAGAAACCGAAATGAAAGAAATTGACCAAGAAAACACTTGCTACGTTTACATGAGACATTTAATTCGGAATTAACTCACTTTAATTCTGAATAAAGGTTAATTCCGCTTTGAAAAAGTCATGTAAACACTTCACAATTCAGAATTAAATTAAAGATCAAAGCAAACTCGACAGAAATATTTAATTCTGAATTATTAATTCTGAATTAAAACCATCATGTAAACATAGCAAGTGTTCACTTTGTCACTGCCAGTCCATGGCAGTCTCATGAAATGTGCTCAATGACAAGAAGGAACATTCTAGGATGTTCTGTAGGAAGTGAGTAAATGAGTGGAAAAGCTTTCAAAAAATAGTATCTCAATTCAGTAGGCAAGGCAAGGCAAGTTTATTTGAATAGCGCATTTCATACACAGGTACAACTGAATGTGCTTCACAAAAAAAATGCAAAAAGAAGGGAAACAAGAAAGAAATTAAGATAGATTTCCTCCCATTTGTAAGGCATTACTTAGACATTCTAAAGGGTCCATTCCCCTTTAAACAGAAGGAGGTATAGCAAGGCTGCTGTGTATTGCAATATATACTTTTCCCAGTGCCTGGTATGGACAGGACATTAAAACATGCAGGCTGTGCACATTGCGCATATACTTTGTATTGCTCATATTGCACATTTTCTATTGTGCAGACTGTGCACATTATCATTGACAGATGATTAAGGATGTCAAACACAGCCTCAAGCACATCATGAGTAGGCCTATGCACTTTAAGCCCCAAATATGCACATTTTCACATCCTATTTTGTCATAGTCGTTTCTAATTGTGACAAACATTTTTGCATCGCGAAGGACAGTAATCAATAGATCAGATCCTGAAGTCTACCTGAAGTCTACCAGGGGTATATGAAGTCTTTTTATTGTCTCATGCACAATTGAAAACACTTTGTGGTGTATTGGGTTGTACTTTTTTGTTTTGAAGTGATGTCTCTTATGAGCAAATGCCGTAACTGTTTGGTGACACCGTAGCTAATGCCAATGACATTAATACCTGTGCTCTTTCTCTGTTGCTATGATATTTTAAGCCAGTTGGGATTTTATAGAGATGGTTCAACCCCTGGAGCTGCTTCTAGAGTGGAGAAGAATTGTCTAGTTGAGGTTTTCCACTCAGCTGTGTGTCATTTCAGCTCAGTTTTAGAGCTCCTGCCCAGGGCAGGGGGTTGTAAGGGCACTTGAGGAGCCAGACTGCTCTCTCTGCTTTGTTGAATTCACATTTGCTACAGTTTTGTGTTGAAGGAGGGTCCTGACACAACGCACTGAAAAGCCCATAGCCTGTCCATGGGTAACTCAAAAGTTCCCTTAGGGACCCTAAACATTCTCGGAAGAATCCGAAGGTTCTACAGCGAACCCTTGAGGGTGCTTCCACAGTTGCAATCGATAGGGTTCCTCTGAGAACCTTTGGGGGTTCTTCAGTTTGCGACTGTGGAGGAACCCTTAAAGGTTCTTTGTGGAAACTTTCAGAAACCCTCAGGGTTCTTCCAAGCACCTATAGGTTCGTCTTAGAACCGTTATGGATTCCTCCCCCGCAACAGCAACTGGATTCTTCATGAAAACTTGTAACTTATACAGAGGGGTTCCCCATGTCACCACTAGCCATCCGTCTGAGGGGTCGAGGGAGTTTTAACATGCACATGTATTTGTCACCAAGCCAGATGGGCCTTTTGCATTACATCTGTCAGCCAGAAGAGGTCTTGCATATATTCATTTTGTTTTTCCAGAGCCAGAATCATAATTGTGGAGGTTATATCCTGGCCATTTGAACCATTTGTTTGCATCACAGACAGATATCCATTATTTATACGCAACACACGGTGGCCCCAGCAGAGCACCGTGATGTTCATTCATCCACAAAAAAGCTCAAAAGAGATAAGTGTGCCTTTGTTATTTGAAGAGAAAATGTGACGAGGAAATGTGAAAAGATAACGGCAAAAATAATTCTGGAAGATGTGGTTCATTGGGGGACATCAATATCCATACTCAATACTCAATCCATGAAATGCTAAGCCATCAGGGAGTGCGTTACAATATGCGTCCTTGCCTCCTCCACTCGTGTCTCCTCGTACCAGGAAGTAATATGTCATGATGACATCACTGACAACAGCATTATATTTCAATATCTTGCAAAAGCTCAATTGTAAAGTGTTTTTCTCATTTTCAATTGGGATGGTGAATGAAAAACAGTCCCTCAAAAGTTGTTGTGGCTAGGCTGACAGCTGGGAAACTTAATCGTTTTCTCCACGGAGCAAGGGCCAGGAGGTGGGACGAGGAGACAAGCACAAGTGGAGGAGGCAAGGCCGCTTATTATAACGCACTCAGTGTGTTATATGGTAATGCCATCAAACAGGCTGATAAGAAGTGGTCATCATCTCTCTCCTTTATTTAACATTTCCTAATCTGTTTCCTATTATTATTCTTCATTCATTACTTTTATGAATATTTCAATTAACTTTTAGTACCTTTAAACTCAACTTTGAAATTAGTTTTTCAAAAATGGTCCAGTGCTTCATAAACTTGTAATAGGGTAAAGGGCAACTCATCAGAATGGCAGCAACAACAACCTAGTCATAGTGTATGATTGAAGTGTCATTGTAGTATGTAGTACTATGTTAAGGGACACTGTGCAGGAAATGGTCAAAAAAGGTACTGCAACTATGCTGCTCATTGAAACTGGGCTGCCTATTGCCAAATTTGATCTTTACATGAAAGTTTACTGAGTAATAAACAAATATTTTCTAGTATGGTCCAAGTACAGTCATTTTTGCAGCTAAAAATGGCTATTTTTGGAAATTCAAAATGGCGGACCATGGACAAGATCCCCCTTTTCATGTATGAAAAGTGCAATTTTTCCAGTCATAATGAATACTTAGAATTTGATGGTGGTGGTCAGTATTCATGAAAAAGGTAACATTAGTGAATGGGCAGCATGAATTCTGAAAATAAATAACTAAAAATCTCACACAGTGTCCCTTTAAGCTGTTAATCAAGGAATAGTAAGGTATTTGACTGGTGGAACAGTGTGCATTATGAGGCTTCTAGGAATACTTGATGTTTATCTAGAATAATTTTGATCAAGAATCATTACACAGTGTGACGATTCAGCTGTAAATACTCGGCCAAAGTAAATTGCATAGAAACTGTACAAACATTTAAACTGAGAAAAATGCCTTCTCAATTGTCACACTGTATTGCTCTGTCTAACAAGCTGTAGACTGCTGATGGTGTTTTGATTTATTTTCATAATAGGGAAGCATTAGCCAGACATTTAGTCACAAAAAAATAAGTTCCAAAGTCTATTTACTGTCTAAGCTCAGCGCTAAAAAAATATGTAATTGCAGCCTTTTGGCTTCATAAGGCAGCAGGCACCTTGTAACTAACTGTCCCATATATACGTTTTATCATCTAAGAAGTATATTTTTGTGAGATCCAGGAAGCAGTAACCTTCCGTCTGAAGTCCTCCTAGTGGAGTCGAGACAGAGTCTCGTTCAATGTACTGTGGTGAGTCTCTAAAATAGAGGACCTTGGCCCATTGGGTGAAAGTCATGGCATGCTGCTCTGTTTTTCCACCACATCACCATGCCACACTCAGTCATACAGTAGGTCAGGTGTGTCTGTCCATTCTGACCCCACGCACACGGGAGGTGGGAGGTGAGGTGGGAGACAGGATAGAGTTGGCTGGAGTGGATGGGGATGTGGAGGGTGTGGTGGGGTGGGGTGGGGTAGAGGGTTTTGAGGGCAGGGAAGCTGACAGAGGGGGTAGGCAAAGGGGTTGGTTGTCCTGAGCCTTTCCTGGGTAGATGAGACGCAATACAGGGTTTTCATTGCATTGCACTGTATATGTATTGGATGGTGGGCCCTCTCAGATGACTTTGTTTTCCTGGGCCTGGCAGAAGCAGTCAACGGCCCTGTTGTTGGTGGATGAAGGGTTTGGGTCACTGCTGTGTGTCTG
>NC_085870.1:9721008-9748508 GCF_034702125.1 Engraulis encrasicolus
TAGGAATTGCAGTGAGGTTTTAAATGGGTTCATTGCGATTTTGTTTTTAACAACAAAAGCAATAGTGCACAATAATTTCTTCACTGACAGGTTACGACCGGGAATGGATTTGGTCTTGGGATAGTTAAGCTTTTTCCAGTTATGTTGCATTGTAATGGAAGTCAATGGGAGTGCCCCACGAGTATAGAAATGAAAGTTTGTTGTTGTTGCTGTTGTTGTTGTTGTTGTGTATGTGTGTGTGCTTGCATGTGTTTGCGCAGAGGCGCATCTTGTCACCAGGTGAGCAGGCAGCCTTTTGGGGCCCCCAGGACCCTGGATGGGCAATAACCGCACGAATAGAACAGGCGCGATGCGATTCAAGCGACAGGGCGATATGCACAATTGAAGCGACTACAGTATGTCCGTTACAAGCAGAAGGCAAAGCATTCAAACATTCCCATTGGCTGTGGTCACTGACCTCTATACAGTCATTGGCTGTCGCGGCTGGTCGCCGAACCACGTCATAGAAAGTTGAAAGGATTTCAACCTCAAACTGACGCTCTCGTCGCGCAAATCGCTCTAGTCTCCAGAATTGCTTTTGTCGCGCGACTCCAAACAAAGTCAATTACTTCCGTTGCTCGCCTCACTCTTGTCGCGGTAGGTGTATTTGTGCGGTGACAGATCACGCTTGGGGGCCCCAGCTGAACCTAGAGTCGCCTCTGTTGTGTGCGTGCCTTAGAAAGGGAGAGACAGAGAGAAAGAAACTGACAGAGAGTGGACTCAATCTTTTACTCGCTTCTTTCCTTCTCATAAAACTTTTCTACATACAGTATGTCTGGGTCTGACATATGGTTCAGCTCTGTCCCCTTTCCGAGGTGTTGAGCGTGTCCACACATACAGTACATATGCCATAAGTGACAGCGTCAAATCATTAATGTGACAGTTTGTGGAGTTACAGAGTGGCAAAAGTTAATCAGGAATACCAGGCAGCCAGACGGGGCTGCACTTGGCAGGCGGGTGTCATTCGGGAACGAGGAGGTGGCAACTGTCAATCTGTCACCTAGTTATCAACCCAGGTGTGGGTGGGCAGCACTTCCTCCGACTTCGGCGCACAATATACATAAATGTAGTCCACCTTAAATTAAAGGGGTATGCCACTATTTTGGGGCTATTTTGGGGCTTAATACAGTTTATAAACCCTGGCCAACGATTTTAATTGTATTAAGCCCCAAAATAGTGGCATACCCCTTTAAGGCAAATTGTGCATGAGCTGGCAACACTTTAGAATATCACACCCTTAAAAGCCTTTATTAACATATTTCAATGAACTAATTATAGACAAAACATTTAAAGTGTTTGTAAATGAGTAAGAACCAGCCTACATTTTCACAGCAGAGTGGGAAT
Source organism: Engraulis encrasicolus (assembly GCF_034702125.1). Classification (NCBI taxonomy): domain Eukaryota; kingdom Metazoa; phylum Chordata; class Actinopteri; order Clupeiformes; family Engraulidae; genus Engraulis; species Engraulis encrasicolus. Next base: position 9,722,392 of record NC_085870.1, read on the forward strand.
CTACTCATCTGCTGGATGAGTTTGCTGCTTCTTTGCCTGCCGGACACTTCTTTATCCAGTGTTTTTGCTCTTTGGAGAACAAACTTCCAGGACTGCTGTAGCCATGATGTGTCTATTGTGTTAAAATATGATTTCCTACTCATTTACAAACATTTGTAAATGTTTTGTTGATTATTAGTTTATTACTTACAAAGTGTTTACAAAGCATCTCAGCAATTGCTATTCTAAAGTGTTACCATGAGCCGTATCCGTGGCTGAAGTTCAAGTTGATTGACACGTTTGTTTAGGGAGGCAGTCTGGTTTCTTTTTTATTTCTGTACATACAGTACAGAAGCAGCCATTTAAATTTTCCCCCCTTTTCCTTGCATTCCCCCGACAGTCTCCCGGCAGATGGCCGGCAGGTAAGTCGCTGGGGGTGCGGCAGGCCTAATTGTTATTTAAATTTAGTCTACACCCTGCAATGACGTCGCATTGATGATTGATGGCGTTGCAATGATGTAGCAGCATTTCTTTACTATGGATTTTGCTGACTCCAGTAAGTGTGTGCTTCTACAAAGGACGTGGAATTTTATTTGCCTGTTAGCTAAAGCTGAAACAGAGGCTGTTTGATTTCATTGAAATTCGCACTTGGAATATAACTGACGAACTCGCATCAAGAATTCATGCCTGCCGCCAAAAATAAGGCAATACTTCTCGTGTCAGCCAAGGTAAACCCATAGGTGATTTCATACAGTTAAATCTATGCATTTCTTCATACATTCCCGCTCTGAATTACTCATATTGCACCTTACTGTTCTGATGTCATGACTTGTTGTCATTTTTCTCAGTGATTTTGGTGATGACCAAGTCGATATCTGAATGAAAGTCAAAGGAGCATTCTCCATAGCTGTTTTGTTGAGTTTACGAGAGAGAGAGAGAGAGAGAGAGAGAGAGAGAGAGAGAGAGACAGAGACAGAGACAGAGAGGGAGAAGAGAGAGAGAGAGAGAGACAGACAGATAGAGACAGAGAGAGAGAGAGAGAGAGAGAGAGAGAGAGAGAGAGTGAGAGAGAGAGCAGATGTGGTCAAGCAGTTTTTACCATTTCCGTTGTTTTTTTCTTTGTGACACCCAAATTGTTCCTCCTTCCTGTTCCCTGCTGTTAGCCCTAGCTGAGGTGTCAGCTAACTCCCTGCAGCAGACGGGGTTAACACACACTGACAGACATGGCCTCCACACACACACACACACACACACACACACACACACACACACACACACACACACACACACACACACACACACACACACACACACACACACACACACACACACACACACACACACACACACACACACACACACACACATACCACTGTGCTTATTCTGATTTGCTCTGACACAACCAGCCACCTGCCCTTCAAGTAAAGGGCTCTGCATACTTCACGTGCGCACTTTGGCGCGCGAGAACCATCAATGACGTCATCACTTGCGCCAGACTATTCATACTTCAAACAGGCTTTCGCTCGCATTTTCGGAAGTGCCCTCTGCTGTTCATGAGAGAAACTGCAGTATCTTTCGCAACTCGCAGCGTGGGTTCTAAGGATGTATAAAATAGAAAGCCAAACACGGCTGCTGTAGGGCTACTGAACGTCTGACTTGTGACTTACCACATTGAAACATAGATTTTTGTTGTAGCCTACATTGCCAGATCATTCCAAGACCATGTGAGAGCATTGTTCTGGCGGCAGAATTTATAAATAGATCGCCGAACACAACGTGCTTCTGAACAAAGTAAACAATTGTTTCACTGAACAACATTTAAGGGAGAAGATAAAATAACTCTCTAGGACATTTTATTATCCTCAAAATGATGCAGAATCCATTCTGTAGTAGCCTACAGTAGCTGTAGCCTCTCTTCGCAACTCCTGCTTTGTCTGCCTACCTACATGGTCACTGGTGGCGCACGCCAAGTTACAAAAAATGTGGGGTGCACGAACTCGCGCCACGGCAGCTCGCGCCACGGCGTGTGACGTCATTTTGGGTCACGTGACGGCGCGCGCCATCGTCGCGAGTGAAGTATGAAGGAGGGTAGCGCCAGTCACGCCAAGTATGAATCCCCCTTAATACTGCTGTCAGGGCCCTGATTGGCCTGCCATGGTTTGTGTGTGTGTGTGTGTGTGCGTGTGCGTGTGCGTGTGCGTGTGCGTGTGCGTGTGCGTGTGCGTGTGTGTGTGCGTGCGTGCGTGCGTGCGTGCGTGCGTGCGTGCGTGCGTGCGTGCGTGCGTGCGTTTGTGCGCGCGCGCGTGGGCGTGTGGTTGTCTATACACTTACCTGTACTTTACTGTGACATTGTGAGACACTTTCACCCCTATCATACTCTGTACACTGCCTACTTCTACATACTATACTATATCATAGATGTATCTGTCAACACTGGTCATGTTAAGACTGTCTACCTTAACTGACAGAGTATGTTTTCTGCACATGGTCTATCCCAATTCACAGAATGTCTTTTTAGCACAATTACCTTTTTATATTTTTTAAATTTTTTTGCACATTACTTTTTCACATTCTTTATCTTTACTATTTTTATTTTTATTTTCCCCTCCCTGACTATTCCTGTGCTATTTGTGTCTTGGGATATCCATGTGGGCATTTGTTTATTTGTGTATTTATGTAAGCTACTGGATACCTGAATTTCCCCCTGGGGATTAATAAAGTTACTCTACTCTACTACTCTACTTTTTAGCTTGTACATCAATGATCTGCCACAGCACTGTAATGGAGTGGATGTGCAGTTACATGCAGATGACACGGTCCTGTATGTGCATGGTAAAAATGCTGTGATGGTGGCGGAGAAATTAACAAACGCTATGGAAGGTGTGGCTCAATGGCGTGAGCAGTCTTGTCTTACTCTTAACATCAGTAAGACAAAAGGCATGTTCTTCTATAAAAAAAACAAGGGGCAGACTCCAACAGCAAACATTAAAGTTAAAAATGAATCTATTGATACAGTCACTGAATTTAAATATCTTGGCGTTACACTTGACTCAAATCTCAACTTTAAAAAACATATGAAAAAAATGACTAAAATTTGCCATGTTATATTTAATTGTTTCAGACACATCAGATCCTCACTTCCCATGGATGTAGCCAAAACATTCATGCATGGTCTCGTCTTTTCTCATATCTCATATTGCATCACCTGTTGGGGGCAGGCCAATGAATTTACCATAAATCCATTAGTATCACAATTTAAACAAGCTTTAAAAATTCTTGACAAAAAATACTGGGGAGCAGGTAGTGTGATGTGGTGTGATGTGGTGTGGTGTGGTGTGGTGTGGTGTGGTGTGGTGTGGTGTGGTGTGGTGTGGTGTGGTGTGGTGTGGTGTGGTGTGGTGTGGTCTGGTGTGGTGTGGTGTGATGTGGTGTGGTCTGGTGTGGTGTGGTGTGGTGTGGTGTGGTGTAGTCCTCTTTGGGCTGAGGGGGGCTGAGCAGGGCAGGGCTGGGGAGCTGCACAGTAAAAAAAGAACTGTTGTTTTTACGGAAAATTGCTGGCAGCAGTGGTTGCCAAAGTCTACCTTTAAACAAATAACGGTATATTTCCTTTTTACATTTTACGGTAAGATTATGGCAGCAGTGGTTGCCAAAGCCTACCGTTAAATAAATAACGGTATTATTTTTTTTTACATTTTACGGTAAAATTATGGCAGCAGTGGTTGCCAAAACAGATTGGACAGATTATATTCAGGTGAGTTCAATTATAGAGTTACAATCAGACAACTGATTGGACTGATTATACTCAGGTGAGTCCAATTATAGAGTTGCAATCACAGACAACTGATTAGACTGATTCTACTCATTGGAGTCCAATAAACATCAACTTAATTAGATACCTAAATAAATGCCCAATTGCCAGATTGTCTAGTGCAGGCAGGTGGACCAGTCTAGTATCATCAATGAAGGGTATGCAAATCCATTCTTTATTTTAAAAAAGCCTGAAAATAACCTTAAGGAAAATGAAGGCCAAAGCTAGCGGGGCAAGCAAGCTAACAAACAAGCTAGTTAGCAAGCCACCATGCAGCCACCCTTACAACGTGACCTGCCAGCCGGGCTGGCCAGGTGAGGCCAGCCGGCCAGGCCAGGTGAGGCCAGCCGGCCAGCCGGCCGGGCAGCCGGCCAGCTAGCTAGCAACCAGTGAGCAGTACAATGCAACAGTCCCTGTTTAAATACATGTTCAAGTGAACCATGTGACCCGAGTGATGAAGCATTTGGCAGGTGCAGGCAGTAACTTAATCATTGCATGACAGCCCTTAGCACTCAGGTGAGGTCAGGAATTGATTGATAGATTGATTCGGATGGGGTAGAATGACAGTTTCAAATAGACTGGGCTACTTCTAAGAACTCAAGGGATTACTGTCCCAGGTAGACTTTTTCAGATTATACTAGCCTAATAGGTATATTTTACACATTAAATGAGGCTAAACTGTAGGCTGTTACCGGAGAAATAATAAGTTACAGTGAATTGCTGCAAAATGTGCAAACTGTTGCCATTTGCAGTCCTTAACTGTTGCACAGTTTATTCAGTTGCCAGCTTCATTGTTGTCAAATCTACAACGTGGAGGCACCTGGAGCCAAGCAGACAGGCAATATGTTTTCTGTGGAGTAATTAATATTCAATTCATTATAACCTCCATTGCTTTCTGTTGGGTAGGAGGAATGCAAAAAAAGATATTCTGAATTTTGAAGAGGTTTACCGTGTCAATTTGCCTCTCAATCGAAAACTCTGATGGCAAAGCCTCAAAGTCCAATAAGGGAAAAAAAATATTGCGGTGGAGAATTTTTCGCAGGATGAATGCAGAGGGTTGTACTCTAAGTTAATACTCATTGATGGCTACTAATCAAATAGCGTGTTGACATCAAACTCTGCCTGTTACAACCAGCCTATCAGTGGTTTGACAAGTTACACCTGGAACAAGTGCAATCACAAGAGATCTATTGGACTAAAAGAGGACAAAAAGCCTAACACGACCAGAAAGAGCACCTACTTTTTGTAGTATACACAATGTGAAGAAAAGCAGAACAGAGTTCTTTGTCTGTTGGTTCACAATTTGGTTCACTAACAGATGATTGAGTTTGGTTCACTTATAGGGGACTCAACAAAAATGGCTGCTCATGTTGCCAAAACATTTGAAAATTGGGGAGGCATGTTTTTCATAACTCTCAAGGGAGTTAAACATTAACTCTCTAGCTCTCTTAGCTCAACAACTCGGATCCAGAGGAGTCAAATAACACTCTGTAGTGTTGCTGCAACTCTTGATGTTTAGATTTTAGCTGAACACCAGTCTAACTCTGATCAATCGAACTCTGGCAAATTTGCTGTGTACATATGTGTACACCAGTGAAAAATAAAGTCATGTACCGTTTCTTGACTACTTCATCTTCACTTAACGGTATTTTCCAATATTTTCTTTTCAGTGAACAGTTCAGTATTTTCTACATATTGACACCAGTGAAAAATAAAGTTATGTACCATTTCTTGACTACTTCATCTCACTTAACGGTATTTTCCAATATCTTCGTTTACAGAGAACAGTCCAGTATTTTCTACATATGACACCTGTCAAAAATAAAGTTATGTAGCGCTTTTTGACTAAATAGTGGCTTGCCATATTTAGTACAGAGATAAACTGCTTTACATTTTACGGTCACTGACTGTTGCAATTTGACAGTTTTTTGCCGTAATTTCAACAGGCATTTTTTACAGTGTGGTGTGAGGAGAGGAGAGGAGCGGAGAGGAGAGGAGAGGTTTAAAAAGTCCTTTATTGGACCAAAAGATTCAGATTTTTACAAAGCCTTCAAAACATCATCATTTTTTAAGCAAAGCAAAGAAAAAACAAAACCAGAGAGGAGAGGAGAGGAGAGGAGAGGAGACTCATCTGTCCTGTCCTGTCCTGTCCTGTCCTGTCCTGTCCTGTCCTGTCCTCTCCTCTCCCGTCCTGTCCTCTCCCCTCCCCTCCCCTCCACTCCACTCCTCTCCTCTCCTCTCCTGTCCTCTCCTCTCCCCTCCTGTCCTCTCCTCTCCTCTCCTCTCCTCTCCTCTCCTGTCCTCTCCTGTCCTGTCCTCTCCCGTCCTCTCCTCTCCTCTCCTGTCCCCTCCTCTCCTTTCCTGTCCTCTCCTCTCCTCTCCTCTCCTCTCCCCTTCCCTCCTCTCCTCTCCTCTCCTCTCCCCTCCTCTCATCTCCTCTCCTCTCCCTCTCCTCTCCTCTCCTCTCCTCTCCTCTCCTCTCCCTTCCTCCTCTCTTCCATCCCCCTCTCCTCTCCTGCTCCTCGTCCTCTCCCCTCCTCTCCTCTCCTGCTCCTCCTCCTCTCCTCCTCCTCTCCTCTCCTCTCCTCCTCTCCTCGCCCCTTCCCTCCTCTCCTCTCCTCTCCTCTCCTCTCCTCTCCTGTGCTATGCTGTGCTGTCCTGCTGAGGCAGCGCATCTGAAGGGGCCAGCACTGCAGAGGGCCCATAATGAGAATGTTGCTTTTTCCTCATGGGAGGTAATGAGGAGAGAAAGAATGAGAGAGAAAGAGAAAGAGAGAGAGAGATAGAGGAAAAGAAAGTGAGAGAGAAAGTGAGTGAGAGTAAGAGAGAGAGAGAGACTGATAGAGGGAAAGAAAGAGAGAGGGGGTGAGAAAGAAAGAAAGAAAGAAAGAAAGAAAGAAAGAAAGAAAGAAAGAAAGAGAGAGTGGTGGAGGAAGGGAGGGAAAAATGGATAAATAAAAGTTGTGATGGAGTGTGCGTGCGTGCGTGCGTGTGTGTGTGTGGATGGGGGGTGATTGACTCTCCTGGTGCTTGTGTTCATCGCTGGGTAGGGTAGGGGTGAGTGGGGGAGTCAGTTCAACTCAGCTGGTGCTGATAGCTGGAGCCACAGACTTCTATTATAACTATTATATGTTATACTATACACGTCAGTGGCTGGAGCTATAGAGGTAAGGGGTGGTGGGCGGGTGTCAGGTCAACACGGCTGGTGTTCCTGTTGTAATTGCTGGAGGTGGGTGGTGTGTGGGGTGCAGGAGTGGATTAAGATGGCCAGGGGCCCCTAGGCTACAGATTGCGATAGCCCCCCTGAAGAAAAAAACAATGTTCATCAACTGAAATTACATAAACAGTGTCATAATTCAGAGCTATTAACAAGAGATTCATTTTTCAATTTAGCATAATTGTTTTCCTCACTTTTGACCAATCAGGAGGCCCCTGGCAGGTGGGGGCCCGTTACGCTGCCACCATATCTTGCCAGTGCGTTAATCCGGCCCTGATGGGGGGGTAGGGGTTGGGGTGGATCTACTAGGCTGGCTCTCCTGTGAACATTGTTGGAGGGGGGTTGTTGGGGTGGAAGGTCGACTGGACTGTTGCTGATGAGGTCATCACTGGGATGTTCATGACAGATGGCGGCATCACTAGCCGCTCCAGGGCAGAGAGAGAGAGAGAGAGAGAGAGAGAGAGAGAGAGAGAGAGCACTGTGCTGAGTGTGCAGGCTTCCCGTTCCTTAAAGGTAGAGTAGAGGACGATGGGTTGTGACCATGTGTCGTTTACAGATGCGGCTCGTAATTGTAGCGCTTCTTCGTCTCCGTTAACGCCATTTTTTTCCGTCTCCTCAGCCTTCATTTGGGAGTGTGTGTCTCTCTCTCTTTTTTTTAACCAATTTTAAGAGCTTTAAAGTGTCTATGAAAGAATAACTTCTGCCAATTTCAATATGCTGTTGTATTGCTCACGCTACCCTTGACTTGTCAGTACTCGGTGATGCTGCATTTTTCAACTCAGCCCTTTCCAAGATCTGAGCTATTCTAATGGGGGCAGACTTTGCATTTAAAACTTTCTTAACATAATGCCCACTACAAATATTATCCCAAAAGGTATCGCTGTTTGCTAGTTGTCTGAGAGCATGACAGGAAGTGAGTGGGAGAGAGACTTTGGCTGTGTCTCAAATCACGCACTTGTGCACTTCGGGCACTGTTTTTCAGTGCCTAGGGCGCTCACGCTGAAAATGTCAGTTGAGCCAGTGCACTGAAAGTGCCAGGATGATCCCCTAACAATGGCGGAAAAAATGTGCAGAATGATGGACACTGCACACACTAAACGGCGGCCATGTTGACAATGACATGGAGGAAATGTGGCATTCAGTTCAGTAGAAGAGTTTGGTCAGTCTCCTAATTCTGTAAGTAATGTTGATGCGACACCAACATTTGTATGCCAACCAAAGTATTGCATGTGTGATTGTTGTCCTTTGGGGTGAAGGACATGGAAATACAAGCACCAGACACTGCATTGTAAACAGTAGCCAACTCGTATTTTGGCGAGCTCAGCCGTAACTTCCAGTGAGGGCACGGTGCATAGTGCTCAAATTTGTTCACAACACTATGCACTAAAGACCTCAGTGCACTGTGTGACACAAGTGTGTGATTTGAGACACAGCCATGGAGTGCGTTACAATATGCGGCCTTGCCTCCTCCACTTGTGCTTGTCTCCTCGTCCCTGCCTCCTGGCCCCTCCTCCGTGGAGAAAACGATAAAGTTTCCCAGTTGTCTGCCTAGCCACAACAACTTTTGAGGGACTGTTTTTCATTCACCATCCCAATTGCAAATGAGAAAAAGAGTTTACAATTGAGCTTTTGCAAGATATTGAAATATAATGCTGTTGTCAGTGATGTCATCATGACATATTACTTCCTGGTACGAGGAGACAAGCTCAAATGGAGGAGGCAAGGTTGCATACTGTAACGCACTCAGGGGGAGGCAGAGCTGAGAAATCAACCAGGCCTGGGTCCCATGAGTAGAATTCTATAGCAGTGTTTCTCAACCTTTTTTTAGGCGAGGCACCCTTTCAATTCATGAAAAATTTCAAAGCACCCCAAACCAACAAGCCGCGTAACATGGCATCGCATCCGATACCACACAAGCTTAGAAAAGTAACACATCTGGAGACGTCAAACGACCTACGTTCGAAGTTGCAGCTGACTGGGGCGACCTATATTTACTTTATTGTGCGTAAATGGCAGATGAAAGATTCCACTGACTAGCATTAACTTAGACAAATATGTATTATATTACATCATTTATTTATCAGCCACGTTTCCGCCCAGGGTGCCCCGGCACCCCTGTTGAGAAACACTGCTCTATAGAGTGGAAGTAGAAGTGCTCTTGCAGATGTAATTACAACACCAGTGCTGTGATATTACATGGTTTCAACGGTAACACTTTATTTTAGGGATACATCTTTAAGCATTAATACATACAATGTTAATGCCTGCATAATTGTAAGGCATGTACTAAGCAAACACTAAGGCCTACTAGGTCCTTACTAAGGTTAAATTGGTAATAAATCCCTTATTGTGCATGAACAAGACATTTACGAATACATGCCTAACAAATGTTTGATTTTGCTTTGTACATGCCTTACAAGTTACTTATACAGGCAGATTGTATGTATTAATGCTTAAAGATGTATCCCTAAAATAAAGTGTTACCGTTTCAACTTGGTGTAATATCACACTACTAGTGTTGTTGTAACTACATCTATAAGTGTAACTTTCTACTCCTACTTCATACAACTCTGCCCATGAGCATAGGCGTGCAAGCTGATAGGTGGGGGTGGGTGGGGGGGGGAGGGGGGTTAGCAAGCTGCAACACAGCACCCCACCGTGCTTCTCTTTTTTTCTTTTTTTCCCTGCACCTGACCCCACCACTTAATTTTCAATTTCCTGCACTACTCCCACTCCCCACAGTCCAGCGCATGCGAGCGAGGCCGGCGCGGCCGTGAACCGAACGGTCGGTCAGGTTTCCTGCAGCTGTTTAAAATCCTCATCAAGTCATTAGTCAGTCGATAGCCATTCATCACCGTCTCGTTTTTTAATCCATACGGCCAGCGATCGATACACTTCCAGCAGTTTCAAACCGCCGGGATCAATTCGCCTTAAAGTCAGGCCCCCCGCGAGTCATGTAGACGGAATGACCAGCGAAATGGGTAAATTAATTGAAGGCACTGAATACATTAAGACGAGCATTGATTAATGTTTTTACAAATGGCAACATGAATTTGTTATTGGCTGCAGTGATTGATGTGAGCACATATGGGCTGTTTGCTCTGTCTTTGTCACACGTGCGCGCGCGCACACACACACACACACACACACACACACATACACAGTATGTACATGTCTACGCACACATGTTCAGGGAGACATGTGTGCAGCCAACCATTGAGCGGCTTCAAAATTAGACAAGCAGAATGCAGATCATGCCCAACAAAGCGCTACACTTCACACGGAAAAACGTTCATAGCTGCAGCTGTTGGATCTGAGAGCTAATTTTATCCCGAGCGCCTGTATTATTCGATAAATGAATATGCTTTTTTAGGGAAGAAAATGACCTGTATTTTCCACCGTACCCCAAAGGAATGTTTTTGTGGCTTCGGTAACCCTGACGGAAAAGCTGCAGCTGCTACAATCACCTTTTCATGACAGCTCCACAATTGTTGTCATGGACGAGAGACAAGCTTGAAGTTTGAAGTGTCAATACCAATGTGTGCGTGTGCATGTGTGTGTGTTTGTGTGTGTGTGTGTGTGTGTGTGTGTGTGTGTGTGTGTGTGTGTGTGTGTGTGTGTGTGTGTGTGTGTGTGTGTGTGTGTGTGTGTGTGGGGGTGGCAGGGGGGGGGTGTTTGTGTGTTTGAGGGAGAGAGACTGAATGACAGAAAGAGCAACTGTGTGTGTGTGCGTGCGTGCGTGCGTGTGTGTGTGCGCGTGCGTGTGCATGTACGCGCGTATGTGTGTGTGTTTTGTGTTTTGTGTTTGAAGCTTGTGAAGCAGGATAAAAGAAACTAGGCAACATTTCCAGTCAGTCATCTCTGTGAATAAGCACCCAGACTGTGGATTAAAGGACTGAAGCTGGAGAGTTGAAAAAAGAAATGACACGAGAACAAACCACAGTGGCGTTGTAGAGACATCCATTACCTCACATCCCAATTCACTTTTGCTGTGTAAAAAAAATAAAATAAAATAAAACATCAGTGACGGCTGAATTAAATGCATTGTAAAAATAGAATTTTTACAAAGTGGTGGAGAGATCAAAGACTGTGTGTGTGTGTGTGTGTGTGTGTGTGTGTGTGTGTGTGTGTGTGTGTGTGTGTGTGTGTGTGTGTGTGTGTGTGTGTGTGTGTGTGTGTGTGTGTGTGTGTGTGTGTGTGTGTGTCTGCGCGCACGCTGTCTGACAACCTGCATACAGAATGCAAGAGGCCCTGCTAGAGTGCCAGCTGCTCCTGCCACCTCCACTGTTGAGCAGAGCTGAAGTCAGGAACGTGCCACAGGGGGGTGGGGTGGGGGTGGCGCAGGGCCGGATTAATGCACAGGCTAGATATGGCTGCAGCCTAGGGGCCCCCACCTGCCAGGGGGCCACTGACTGACCAAAAGTGGAAAATTGTAGAATTGTGACAAGATGCAATATTGAAAAATTCATCCGTTATGTTGAGTACACTTGGTTGATATGTTACCCTTATTAACCTAGCTTGTAATTATGACACTGTCTATGTAAATTTGTCGTGAAATTTGCCCTCCAAGGGGCCCCACAGCAATCTGTAGCCTGGGGGCCCCAAGCCATCTTAATCCGGCCCTGGGTTGGGTTGGGGGGGGTAGGAACACGCACATGCTGTGTGGGGGTGTCTTAATGTCTTCTCAGCTCATTGCACCCTGACTGATATGTACTTAATTAATTGTCAGCGGTCTCGTTGTGACTGCGCGATGACGACTCTGATAAATAAATCAACAAGAACATTAAAAAACAATGCTGACATTTATCATCAAGGACATTGGGAGAGATACTGTAAAAAGACGTGCCGTGTCATTTTTAGAGAGCGGGCGGCTAATTGCCTACCCTTTTGCCAATGGATCGTGATTAATGTTAACTTCATTGCCAGGATTTTTAACATGCAATGTTTTGCAACTGATGAACTTGTTGAAAGGGCGCCTTCCGCAGATGCACAAAAAAGTCAGGCATTTTATATTTGAGGCTTTATTTCAGGGTGTCACCAAAGCTGTGGAACAGCAACAGATAGCTTTACAATTTAAAAAAAAAATCCCATTTTACCCCACGCAAAGAATGAAAGTTTCAGATGAATATTTATACCATGACATTAACAGAGATTCTTTAAGTATATAGAGATATGCCAATGTAATAGGTTGCTATGGGCACCTAACATGACCAGGTTCCGGTCTGCCTAAAGGGGCGTGTCATAATACTCCTAGCATTGAATAGAACAGTCCTTAGGTCTGCCTAGGTCTGCCTAAAGGGGGATTTCCCCCCCACTCCCCCTTGCAATAATAGAACCCGGAAACAATGGGCCAATGGAACCTCTCTCTCTCTCTACTCTCTCTGACATTAATCTTGTATCTTGTGTGTGTTTCCTCAGGTACATGGACTGGGGAAAGAAGCAGCCAAATCGCTGGGCTACTTGGACATGGTGCCGGCCGGCTCAGTGGTGAAGACTCTACCGTACGGGGTGGGTGGTGTGGGAGTGGGGTCCCCCGGAGGCGTCAAGCCACCGTACTACCCCACCAGAAACTTCCCCGGCATGGACCTCCCGGTAAAGCCCAAACTCCCGAGCAGCTACAACCCCCACAACCCCTACGAGTGGTCAAGAAACCAATCCCTTCTCCTGGACCAGACAGGGTACCGGCCCAAGCGCAAGCCCTCGCTTAAGACTGCCATGAAAACCAAGAAGATCCTGGGCTGGGGCGACTTCTACTTCAACGTCAAGACCATGAAGTTCAGCATGATGCTCACCGGGAAGATTGTGGACCACATCAACGGCACCTTCACCGTCTACTTCCGCCACAACTCCTCCAGCCTGGCCAACGTGTCCGTCAGCATCGTGCCGCCCTCCAAAGTGGTGGAGTTCGAGGTGCTCCAGCAGCAGCAGCAGCAGCAGCAGCAGCAGCAGCCCCTGTCGCCCCATTCGCCCATGCAGCCCTCAGAGTTCCAGGTGTACCAGCCGCACCAGTCCACCTTCGACCCCAAGGAGGTCAAGACCTTCAACTGCCGCAACGAGTACGAGCGGTACGACCGCTCCAAGAAGCCCAAGCAGTGTCTGTACGACCCCTCGCAGACCTGCTACACGGAGCATACCCAGTTCCACTCCTCCTGGCAGTGCGCCAAGCCCTTCAAGGTCATCTGCATCTTCATCTCCTTCTTCAGCCACGACTACAAGCTCGTTCAGAAGGTCTGTCCGGACCACAACTCCCAGAAAGAGCATCCCTATTTCGGATGAGGGTGCGTGGGGGGGGGGGATTGGATGGATGAGGCAGTGGGCTCTGCTGATTACTGCTATGTCTTTTATTCAGAACATTTTTTCCTCTCCGTGTTAAAGAATGTGTTTTTGAAGAGAATATGGGTTCTAGAACCAAGGTGGACATATTTTGACGAGTTTTCAAAAACCTAAAGCATTTTTGATGTTTATTTGTTTCCAAGGTTCTTTGTAAATACAGTATTCAAAGCCCAAGGATAGTTTTTTTCCCTCCTCTACTTGTCCCTGTCTATTTATGATGAGGTTTTGTTTCGTAAAAAATCAAAAGGGAGAGAGAGGGAGAGTGACTTTTATTGCTGTTTCTTCAGTGTGACTTTACACCAAAAAATAACATGTCAACAAGTCATTGTGGCATCCGATTGTACCTTTGTTTATTTGAGCCCCTTGTTTTCAAACTCCGAAAAAGAGAGCAACACGTCATCATTAAAGGACAGTGGCTCCCAAGATCAGAGGACTATATATTACTTTTATCAGAATGTATATGAAATGATTAAGATAGAATATGCACAAAATATATGGCAACCCACATTAAAATCTCTTTAACTGTTAGTTTCATTCTATTCTTTGTACTCGCTGTTGGTGGAAATGTGATAATGGTAAAAGCCATTTTGAAAGATTTTTTAACTTAAATATTGCACTGTATCAATTATTTATTTATAGCATAAAATGGCCCAAATGTGTTTGACTAAGGACTTTTGTTATGAAGTCTCTCCACTAGGCCTATTCATTACCAAAACAAACCAATACTGTTGTCAAACGTTTCTCATGAATTCACCTGTGGTTTCACAATGGCTGTTTAAGGGTTTCAGAGGCAGAGCATAAACCAGTCAGTAAATGGGTATTTTTATAGTATATAAAGTGCTACCTGAGATACACATCAACTTCTATTATTTATTAATTAATTTATTTATTTTTGGTGCATCATGTAAAGGAAAAAATGGACATGTCTTTGGAAACATGGTTCGCTTGGTGAAATGGACTATACATGAGACTTCTGGGAATTCCTGAGGATATGCATTGTTGCTTGATATGACATGTAAACAACATAAAATTACTTATGTAAATACTTAACAACAAATAAATATTTAAAGCCACCGTGGATTTCCAATTAATTTGCATTTTTCACTGTGATGATGTGTTAATTTTACATATGCAGTGTTTTCCATATTATAGAATTTATTTCAGATATTCCAGAATGATTTCCAGAGTCACAGAGGCAGGAGGCAGCGTTGAGAAGCCATACCTTGTTGGACTACATGGACTACAAGTGACAACCTAACTCTGAATATCACTTGGTGAGATTAGCAATTCTGCTGGTTTGGATAAACTATTGTCATTGTTTAACCCACAACACCGTCCTCCTCAGCCCACGTCATAGAACGCGTCAAAGCAGAGGGTGTGTTTTTCAGACTACCGAAACGGGCAAACTTTTCCCTTATATTTTTGCTGACAGGTGTTATGAAAGTCACAATTCCCTCGTAATATGTTTTGTTAAAATATTTTGACACAATCAACATTGCCCCTTAATGCACACCGTACCTCCAGTGGCACGCTGTAATAGTCATTGAAATGTAACTACCACACTACTATGACACAACACAGGCCCTTTAGTGCACCACGGCTTGGTCATTACCATACTGGTGGTAACAACAGATTTATAAAGTTAAGGGGTTAAACGTTGCTCTTTAAGTGATTTGTCCATCTAGTAAGGAGTGATTTAACGGGCTTCCCACTTGTGGGGCCATCCTGGTGGAGCTGTGCATAGTTAGGTTAGGTTAGGTTAGGTTAGGTTAGGTTAGGTTAGGTTAGGTTAGGTTTATTCATTAGTCTCCACCAGGGAGAACTTTGTCTCGGAGACAGGGAGGTTGTTGCAGCACCGTAAAACACATTAGGGGACGACTCCAACACAGAAAAAAAGGAATATTTTGCCATGAGATATCCCATTTTTTGTACACCATTGCATCTGAAATTAGCATCGCTAACATGCATCACAACTGTTGAAAATACAGGCAGGAAACTTGCTAGAGTGCCGCACATACAGGCAATTACACAATGAGGGCATAATAAGAGACACAACAAGCTGGATTGAAATCGGTGACTGGTAGGCACTCTGGCATGAGCCTGGGCCCAGTTGCCCTTACAGTCATCTGTCCTTGCTGGTGGGAAATGGTGTATCATTAAATGAATACGGTAGTAACTACGTAGTAACCAGAAAAGGGTGCCAGGTTATTAGTAAGCTAATTAATTGTACCATGTACGTAGGCCTATTGATTTCACAAGAAAAGATATAGAAAGAAAAACAAAAACAAAAATCTACCAAACATCATCAGTTTTAACAGCAGGCCGTTGCTGCAGAAGCCTAATCATGGCAATAGCCCCAGATCTGTAATGTGCTTTAATGCATTAATGTTCTGATACTAAATAATATTCTGTTCCTAAGTATGCAATTTACACAATGCATCTGTACAATCTGTAACGTATAAATAGCCTGTTCGACAAGCACAGTACAGAAGCCTGGGATGAGATGAGAGGTAAGGGGTCATTGCCAAAGCAAGCCAATGCTGTGTGTCATTTCATTGCAAGTAGGCTACATAGGCTTGCCAACCGTCCCTTGAAATACAGAATTATCCCGTATAACAAAAGTATGGTTCCATATTGAGCTGTAAAGGGGGTGCAATTTGGTTAAAATGCAAGAAATTGCCTCTTAGACGAACAACATTTTATTGGGGAGGACCCCCAGACCTCCTGAGCGAATAAGGTAGATGGCAACCCTATAGGCCACATGTGAATAGGTGAATAGAACACACACACACACACACACACACACGCACACGCACGCACGCACGCACGCGCACACACACACACACAGACAAACTGCCTCCTCTAAATCCAATGTAGGCCTATTGTCTGTGGGATGAATAAGAATGGTATAAAATATATGCATGGAATTATATTGATATTATACATGAACAAGGACACAGGTTGAGGTGGTTAAAAAGAAAGACACACAGAACCACAACAATACTCGAAAAAAGCGTGTCAACATGACCACCCCATGAAAATCTATGTGGGTATTACATCACTAGGAGTTTCAACTCCAAATCCCATGCTCCACTGCGGCGAGGCGCTTTAACCTCATACAAGGGTCAGCCGCACCGTGTTACATGTTCCATTTAAACGCAGGAAAGCAAGCGTGGCCAGGTCTCATCAGTGAACTGCACCGCTATAAAGAACTTCAAAGATGCTCTCTTTCACGATACGACAGTTGGCCAGGGTGAGTATTTTTTGATATAGTAGATAGGCTATGCACGGTGTTGTTACATATGTGATGCGAGTTAAGCAAAGCCAACCATTTGAAGAAGCTAACTGAAATACCTACCGCATTGAAGGAATAGGACAACATTATTACATAAATGCACCTTCTATGGCATGCAGCGATGACATGGTGTCATGACATTTGCAATAGGCTACTGTAAGAATGTAGTTCTAATGTCGTGTCAGGTTAGGCTCGGCATAGCTGCACATTAGCCGCGATGCTAACATCTCCTTACAGACGTGGCAAGGTAGTAAAGTGTAACTAACTTCTAAGCAGACCTGGAATGTCTATCGGTTATTTGGACACATGTATCTTTCAGGAGTTGATACCTTGTAGCAGAGACGTTGTTGCAATATGGTTAAAGAGGAAACATTCTAGAACTAATCGCTGTGCCATTTGTGCACAAGGTACTCGCCTACTTGTCAAGAGACAGACAAAGCTGTCATGTAGAATAACATGACAGGTAACATAACGGTGGATTTGCTAACATGGCCAACATTGGTAATAACTATACTGCTAACAGTAATTGTAGCTACCCTGGTATAATGTCTTATCTGTCAGTGTTTTACTAAGTTTGACATGTTTGTGATGAAAGCTTGAAAGCTTTTGAAATTTCTCCGAGGGGTGATTATGCAACCTCACTGGGTCTTTTTCAGTTCGACTGGTCTTCAAGTCCCAAGTTATTATTTTTAGGGAAAGTAAAGGTCACAGTTTTGTCTTAAATGGTGTAATTTATGCCTAAGTATTTTAGCAACACAGCATTCCCCCCTTAGTGACTGAATAGCAAGTTTCCTTGGTAGTGTACTTGTATATCCCACAAATAAGATTTTCCCTATCGGTTGAAAAGTCAAGACCTTTTCCTCTTATTTCAAAAAGTTGTAGGCCTATTTATCACCAGAGATAGCTCCGTCCGTATCAATTACCCTTAGGCTACTAGACGTGACCCAAGATATGCAAAATAGCTCGAGGTGCAAAGTACAGTACAAAATACAAAAGCAAGCACAGCAGTTATCAGCCCCATATATGCTGCCGTTCCAATAATAGACTGGGGCTAATGATACAAGTAGTTCTAGGAAGGTCTGTTGAGATAAAGCTTTGCTGAACTTTTGAAGAAGTTGTCCCCTGTCTTGCATGGGGGACAGGGATCTTGGAAGCTGCTGTATTTTTGCGTGGCGTGAGAGAGATAGAGTTTGCATTGTTGTTTTGGAAATGCCAGCCATTGTTTTGTTTTTGTTTTGATGTGTGTTTCTTTGTCAATATGAACTTGTAAAGGCCACCCGAGTTTCAAGGTGCAGACAAAGAGTTTGTTGTGCTCAACTGACTCCACTTCAAAATAAAAGTCCCTCTATAGATCATTTGAGTTTACTTATTGGAAAGCCTCTGCTTCACGTGCCTGCATGCTTCTCCTATTGTGGAAATCAGTTCAGCGTGCTACACGTTGCCGAGCAATCTAACCACGTTAGCGGTTGCCTACAAGGCCTCTCTTTGAAAAGCTTTTCTGCTCTGCTCCCCCTCTCTCTCCCAGGATTTATCACACACTGTGGAGCTCAGTGAAAGGCAGACACAGGCGAGTGTTGCCATCCTTTTTTGTTGTCCTGGCCCCTCCACACTACACTGCTGTGTGCATGGTTACTGGGCCGGGGGCAGGGATTGGGAGTGTAAACCCAACAACTCTCTCCAAGCAGATTTGGAGTAAACTGACAGTGGTCCAAATACAAGCAGGAGACTTCTAAAAAAAAGCAAAACCGGTAGAGGAAATAAAAAAAAAACACACCGAGTATGTACTGCAAGAGTTTGAAGGAGCTTGTTCAAGCCAGCCTAGGTCTACCCCTCTCGTCCCCACCCCCACCCCCACCACCACCACCAACCCCACCTCCCATTCCAGCCAAAACAAAGCCGGTCCAGACAGGTCCGTAACCAGCTCAGCCCCTCTGCCCTGGCTCTCTCTCTCTCTCTCTCTCTCTCTCTCTCTCTCTCTCTCTCTCTCTCTCTCTCTCTCTCTCTCTCTCTCTCTCTCTCTCTCTCTCTCTCTCTCTCTCTCTCTCTCTGTCTGTCTGTCTGTCTGTCTGTCTGTCTGTCTGTCTGTCTGTCTGTACAGTCCAGTCCCTCCTTCACCTTATCACTACGCTTCCATAACAACATGACTCAACTATTAAGTAACTGTTTTTTTATTTGGAGGGAAGGAGCTGTGGAGTCAAAGCTCACTGGACGAACCAGCCAATCAGGACTGAGCTCTGTACTCCCACCCTCCCCTCCGCCTCCAGGGTTTTGCTGGCTTGCTGGTTGGGTTGAGAAACCCTAAGCCCCTCATTTTTGTTTTTATGAGTTGCAAATCGTAGTAGGCCAAGTGAGAGAACAAACCGGGCTGCTTTTCCCTCTCCCTGCACACTGTTGAGTGTTGAGTCTTCAAGCAGGGTGTTATGAAAAGGCTGTTCTGTCAACAATGATGGAATGTGCTCATTTATAATTTTTCTGTATGAAGTTTCGTTGCTAAATGACATCCAACGTTTTTGACTTTTGCATTTTATTATTGGAAATGACTGTTCAGATGCCCCATCATCTTTGTGAATTCTTGCCATTTAAATATTTTGAGAACAAACTTTTTAATAAAATGCATTTTGCTATGCAATGCAATGAAATGCCCAATACAAAAATGTCAATTTCGCAAAATGTTCCGAAATGGATATACACAGTATGTCATTTTGTAACGAAGCTGTTGATATTGTCATCCTTGTGCACAATATGAATAGATAACACAAACTTTTGTGGCTAAGCTATTGAAGAGAACAGTGCAACAAAACGTTTCAGCCTTTTTTGTAGTGTCACAGCTTTCGTTAAAAGTTTGCACAACTTTTCCCCCTCTAACTTTTGTACATGATTTACTATAGTTTTATTTAATATTTATTAATCAGTTACCTTTTTTACCATTTTACTGTAAATATTTACCAGTAATTTCAACAGCATGGATAAATACGATTACTAAGTTGAACAAATCCTTCCTTCTTTTGTAAACCAATCGATAGTTGGATAATGACAGCTGCCGTGTTGCACAAGCCACAGTAACACTAATACTAGTGGGACAGGCCAGTCCAACCAGTCCAGGCAGGACAAGACAGCTGTACGTAACAGACCCGTAACAGTGTTATTTGGGTTTCTGCTGTACTTCTGACCTGTTTTCTGACCTCAGCGGCATCTTATTTTGTCTCAGTAGTTTCCTGTAAAGGCAATGTCCAATGATTATTAACAACCACACCTATGTTCCATTTTCTGCAGCTGCTGAAATCACAATTTTACCAGACTATTTATTGGTGGAAATATTTCTGATTACATGCACAGCGAAGCCAATATTTGCCCATTTGCATTTTCAATTTTAACATAAGCTCAACAATGTGGCCCTGTTTTGTGCCATCTTTCATATCTGCTTCAGAGCTGTTGTCCCCCTTGTTTCCTACAATAGCTAGAGTGCTGTGGTTTATGCTATAGGCCTGTTATCTATTCTCCAAGGGATCCCTTCTCTCTGGTCGGCTAAGTGCCAATAGAAAGTGCAGCTTTTTGGCTTCAAAGCCGTTGAAGGCAGTGCTCATATCAAAGTGTCAATCACGCATTCAATTGGCGTTTTTCAGAGCTCAATTTGAATTAAACAAAATGTTTAATAATTGATCTAGTTGATGTATTTATACTGGAATCATTTCTATTCTGGGGCATGCTGTCCCGATTTTGAAAATAGATGTGGCGTTCGGGGGCGGAAGGGTTGGCGGGCTAGGGGGCGGTTGTGTTGGTGGGGAGGGGGGACGGGGAAGGGTTTGCATTGGAGCACATGGCTGTGAAGACTCAAAAGCGCTTGCCAAGTAAATTGATTTTCCAACTGTTTAAATATGCAAGCATAATCTAGATCCATATTAATATATTTTTTCCCTGCCTCTGACGCTTTTAAGTCCCACTCAACTTTCAGCTCCATGATAGCTCTTCTGTGCCATCTCTCATCCGTTTAGCGGCACTGCTGCTTCACATCCTGGTCCTGTCGCTTGTCCAGTAGACCGCTACCTCCCCTTTTCACATGATGGAAAGGTCTGCCTTGAGAATGCTGTCCAGTAGCTGAGATTTTCAGCCTTGTTGTCCAGTAAATGCAGGATGACCAAAGTGGACACTGGCTGCCTGTCACAAAAGCGCTCACCCTCGCTTGCCGTATCCGTTAGAAGCGTGGCGTGGTGATGGTGTCACCCGCCTCTCTCCCACACTCTCTCTCTCTCTCTCTCTCTCTCTCTCCGCAGGAAATTGCCTTTTTCCCCTCTTGCTTGATTGTCCCATGACTTCTCGCAGCCTCTAAATTGACTCAAGAGTCTCTGAGAAGCGAAAGGCCTGAGGTCACGCTTCGCCCTGTCACCCTCAAAAACTGCCCCCCCCCTCTCCCTCTCTTCCCTCCTTGCCGCTGAAACCATCCCTTTGGTCACCCGTGACTCGGCCTCCTGCATCAAAAGGCAATTTGTAACGGCAGCCCACCTATTAGTCAGTGACAGAACAGGATGGAGAAGGCTGTCAGGCTGAGCGATATTACTGGCCCGTTGACACCTTCTCCCTCTGAGTCTCCTTCATCCGCTTTCTTTCCGTCTCGCTTTCTGTCTTGACCTCTCTCTCTCGCTCTCTCTCTCTCTCTCTCTCTCTCTCTCTCTCTCTCTCTCCTCTTCTGTCTCTTTGTCACTTTCTTTTTTTCCTGCCCCCTGCGCCTCATCCTTCGTCACCTGTTGTTACATGGCTGATTGTTGTTTGTCGCTCAGCTGATGGACAGCAGTCATCTGTAAAATTGACTCTCTGTCCATAGGAATGGGTGGGGGGGAGACGGTGGACGGACAGTAGAAAAAAATAAGGAGTTGAAGCCAACTGACTTTTTTTTCTTCTTCCAGTCAGTCCTCCTGACCTGTGAGTCAACTGGGCCAACCCATTTGGTAAACTGTGCGTCCGCTCTAGACGCTAAACACTTGTTTGTGTCTGTTTTCTGCTCTTTTTTTTTGACATTGCTGGCCTACAGGAGCAGGAACATGCTCCAGTTCTTTCTGTGACTTTTCTAAAGGCCAACTGTTAGGAGGATTAGTCATCAATAACACACTGTTCTTCAAACAAAACGCCTCTGGCCTATTAAGAATATTTTTGCGAATCCCCCACCTTTATTTTGGCTAGATTTTGATGACTGGCATCATAAAAATGTGTGTATTTATGTTTTTAAGGGTGAGCGATGCAGAGAGAAAGAAAAGGCAGTGGAGAAAGACTTAATTCAATCCAAGCTCTCAGATTGAGCCGCTGGTGCTCTCCATACAAGGTTGCAGCATTGATGCATAACTGGAGGACCCAAAAATATATGCATTCCTTCCACATATTTCACCCTCTGCCTTGAGTATTGTATCAAAAAAGTTTGGAAAATATTGATTTCCAAGTCCTCCAAATGCATTTGGTCCATCAGATCCAGGAGCATCCCCTGTGTAATGGAAACAAGCAGGGGAGGGCACTACATTTCTTTCTGGTTCATGTTCTTCACAGAAAATGAGCCAAGGCTAGTTGATCTCAATGTGGAAGGATAATAATTCCTACTATTTTTCTGAAACGAAAAACTGAAAACAGGGCCCACAGACCTGAGCACCTTACAAGGGTTAACCATGCAAGGGAACACTGTTACTAACCATTTGATGGAATTATGATAACTGTTGACCAGTGGTTTTCCCATTTTTATTCAAAGTCTGTGACCCCTCTGCAGCACCTTCATTCTCCCATCCCCAAGGGGTCCCGGCCCCCAGTTTGGGAACCATTGCTGTTGTAATCCATTAATCTGGCTTTTGCCAGAGCTGCATGTTTCCGCTCAGCTTTGCAAGCTACTTCAGGATCTGGTTGGATTTTTCAGATTCGACCATATCCCCAACCGCCAGGCTGACCCACCAATCAGCCTTGTGGGATTTTCAGAGATGTGACGTAGTCCAAGTTTAATCGTAGTAGAGAATGGAAAAAATAACACGACAGTTGTTTCAGACAACAATCGCATGGATTCACGTGTCGACAATGACATCCATAGTGCAATGTCAATTGTATTTTCAAATTTGTGGGTATTTAAAGGAGCACTTGATTAAAACATCAGACAAGTTCTCCAATGAAATGCAAAGTTCAACTTTTCTATGAAACCACGCCTTTCGAGAGCTACACATATGCATTGTTGCCAAATAAGCAACTTTGTTGCTAGATTTAGCGACTTTTTGACGTCCCTGGCGACTACAAACCTCATCTAGCGGTAGCGCCTTTAGCGACTTTTTAGTGCATCTTGCGACTTTTTAAAACGCACATTTTCAGTGAAGAATTCATTGTTTTTTAACATAACTGTGACTTTGCGCCGCCGTCAGAAGCGTTTCCCATGGTTAAGCAGGGATGCAGATCAGCTCTGGGGTGAATTTCTCAAAACCAAAGTTGCTTACTTCATTGGCTACTTTGTTGTTTTCTATGCATTTTCCCATTGGCAACTACCGGAGTTGCTAACAGACTAACAACTTCTCTTTTGAGAAACTCACCCCTGATCTCCAAAAAGTAGCTTAGCTAGCACCGCCCATTTCTACTGTGGACGAAGGCCTGTGGGCACGTTTTCTGTAGATCAGCGCGCCATGCGTGACGCTGTGACGTCATTAGTGTTGCACCGATACCAGTATCGGTGGATCGGTGGATCGGTGGATCGGCACTATAATGGTGGTATTGGTATCGTGAGTACCAACAAATAGGGCACCCATACCATTTATAGGTGCTTGTATGACACTTAATCAGCCTTGAAATTAGTTATTTCATAGAGGTATTTAAAAAGTATAAAACTTTCTGCTGGATTCATTTTGTATTAGTCTTTTTCCTGTTACACAAAGGTAGGCAGCAGCCTGACAAAGCCATGCAATGATTTTACATCCAAGTAGTATGCACTACAGCCCTCCATATACATACATTTCAAATATGGTGGTATCGGTATGGTATTGATATGGGTCGATACTGCACAGCCAGGTATCGGGTATCGGTATCGGCCAATACTGCACAGCCAGGTATCGGGTATCGGTATCGGCCAATACTGCACAGCCAGGTATCGTACTGCACAGCCAGGTATCGGGTATCGGTATCGGCCAATACTGCACAGCCAGGTATCGGGTATCGGTATCGGCCAATACTGCACAGCCAGGTATCGGGTATCGGTATCGGCCAATACTGCAAAGCCAGGTATCGGGTATCGGTATCGGCCAATACTGCACAGCCAGGTATCGGGTATTGGTATGGGTCAATACTGCACAGCCAAGTATCGCGTATCGGTATCGGCCAATACTGCATAGCCAGGTATCGGGTATTGGTATGGGTCAATACTGCACAGCCAGGTATCGCGTATCGGTATCGGCCAATACTGCACAGCCAGGTATCGGGTATTGGTATGGGTCAATACTGCACAGCCAAGTATCGGTATCGGGGCCAAAAAATGGTATCGGTGCAACACTAGACGTCATACGTAATGTCATGACGTCATGTTGAGACTTTTCAGCGAGCCAATAGGGACTTTGGCTGATTTTCTTTTGGCAACACTGCGCGTATGGCCATAGTTCTAGACGAATGCTCAGCCAGGTTAGCAATCAAGTAGTCCTCTCCTCTAATAATCACACCCATGGCCGCTCTCTTAAGGAGATTCGTGTTGTTACGGTGCTGTGCTCCTTTCCTGGGCGCCCCAGCTGCCTTTGTCGCGGCGTTCTGGATAAGCCGTCTGTCTGCTGTCAGTGGCCAGCCTGATGGAGAGAGCCATCACTGCTAAACACTCACTGCCACCTCAAACCTTGCATCTCCCGCTGGCATGGCTACAGCTGAGCGCTCGCCATGACGTCTACGTCTAGAGGTGTCTTCCAAACACACACTCCACACACACACACACACACACACACACACACACACACACACACACACACACACACACACACACACACACACACACTACAGCCACACATGCGCGCATGTATGCACATAGAAATACACACTCTCTTACACAAACTCAGACACTAGCACACATACTCTCTCACTCTTGCACAAATACACAACCATTTATCCCATACACAGTCACACTCTCTCTGTGTCTCTCTGTCTCTTTCTTTCTTTCTTTCTTTCTTTCTTTCTTTCTTTCTTTCTTTCTCTCTCTCTCGCTTTCTTTCTTTCTCTCTGTCTCGCTTTCTTTCTTTCTTTCTTTCTTTCTTTCTTTCTTTCTTTCTTTCTTTCTTTCTTTCTTTCTTTCTTTCTTTCATTCTGTCCTTTCTTTCTTTCTCTCACACTGAAACAGACACACACACTCTCACATAATACGCACACATAGTCCACACACTCTCTCTCCCACAGTAGCACAGCCCGAGCTAGCGGCGGTGGTGGCTGTGCGTGACGAGCCCCAGCAGGAAGGGGCCGACAGCAAAGGACGGGGCCCGTCAGCGCGCACTGACCCGTGTGATTCCGAGGCGTGCGGTGGCGGACGCCTTCTCTCCTCCCGAGAACACACCAACCCCCACCCCCACCCCATATCCCCAACATCACCTCTCTACAGGCTACACAACGCCCCCCCCCCCCCCCCCCCCATCCTGGTGCCAGTAACCACCAGAGCCCGCAGAGTCTCCACAGGCAACACAGCCCTCCAGGTCCCCCCTGGGTCCCAAAACTGACAGGAGGCCATGGGAGGGGGGCGATGCCAGCACCCATTAGTGTGCCATCTTGTGTCCCCCCCTTGTGCCCCTCCCTTGATACTCCCCCACCCCCACCCCATCCTTAAAATCCTCCTCCCCAACTTCTCACCACTACCATTGTCTCCCACCCCACCCTCATTCACATCAGCACCACCTTGTCCTCTACCATACACACACACACACACACACACACACACACACACACACACACACACACACACACACACACACACACACACACACACACACACACACACACACACACACACCATCACCGCGACCCCAACCCTAACAGTCCCCTCCTGTCCTCCATCTCTGGAGAGATGCAAGGAGAGGGAATTAAAGAAGGCCAGCTGCTGCTTTTAAATTTTAGAGTTTAATTGAAACACCCTCTCCGTCGTCCTCTAATGGGATGGAGAGATGAGGCTAGGTCATGTTTTTTTTTCTTCTTTTTTTTTGGCGTGTCAGCCATGAAGGAGCCAGGAAGGCCTTTTGTTATTTTTATTTATTTCATATCATTTAAAGTGTTTGTGTAGTGAATCTTTTGGTCCTTGCAGGTTGCAGGTGTTACTGTTTTGATGTAGGGGCTCATTAGCAAGTCATCTTTTTCATATTTGTAACAGTGTGCATGTTGTGTTAATTTTATTTTTATGGTGCGATTTCTCTTTAGTCACAAGACAGAAGTGCTGCGTATCTGTTTACTTTTGAAAATTACACTAATGCCCTCATGCATAATTCACACTGCTAACGTTCTCATCTGTATTATTTACTTAT
>NC_085870.1:9751008-9758508 GCF_034702125.1 Engraulis encrasicolus
ACTTAATGCTAAGACCAGCGCACTCTACCTGTTTTTGTTGTTTTTTTGTTTGCCATTAATTGGCTTGCTGCTGTATTCTAAGGGAAAAAAACCTCTTTTTGTGAAGCTTGGATGATGCATTGTACAGTACTACACAGTTCCTGATTTACAGCCCACCCCCCCCACCCCAACCATACCCTCACTATGCTCCATACAAAAGACATGCACACAAAGAGAGAGTCAAGAGAAATTAAATCAGGATGGTCAGACACATTCTATTACATAGACGCTTTTGAAAAAAAATCTATAGCGACTTGCTTTTATTATTTACAGGGCATTGATTACAGTCCCTGGAGCAATGTGAGATTGGGTGCCTTGCTCACGGGCACTCCAGTCAACCTGCAAGCACCCCTCTGATCTTAAGTCCACCTCCCTAACCATTAGGCCACGACTGCCGTTAGTTATTAGTCATAAGTCATTTGAAGAACATATAACAGGGTAGTTACCCCAGACCTCCTGTCCTCACTGAACGTTCCCCTACTGTTCACAGTGAGATTTCACTTTGAACGATTTCTTACTTAAGCCTCCCCTGAAGGTGTACTTCAACCTCTGTACTGTCATCAGTCTATTGGCTTCGAGATTAGCGTATATGGCCCACGGGACGGTGTTAAGACGCTTTTTTTTTGGTTGTCTTCTTGGAAAAGCTTGCCCTTTAAGCTGCTGCCTGAATTCTTGCACATTTTGGATTGGCTGCATTTTTTCTAGGTCTGCTTTCACCATTTCAGGGGTCCTCAAATCATTCAGCATGTGTATTACATTATATTATTCTTTTTTTTTTTTTGTTACTTTGTTTATTGGTAGGATTGTTCACAAGGCTTACAGTTCATTTCAATATAACACATTCATCATCATCATCATCATCATCATCATCACCATCCTTTTTTTTTTCTCTCTCTCTCTTCTTGTTTCTTCTTCTAGTTCACGATTTATGCCCATACAAGACTTCAATTCTTTTCAATGACTTTTCAGCATACTACCAAATAAACTTTTTTTTTTTTTTTTTTCCAAATACGTAAATGACAATAGACAGTTGACGCAGACAAACATATAGACAAAAACAAACAAACCAACAAAGACAGAGAATAAATAAAATAAAAAATAATTAAAAAAACAAAAAAAAAACCCAAAAAAAAACACTTTACCTGAAACCTTACGAGAGAGAGAGAGAGAGAGAGAGAGAGAGAGAGAGAGAGAGAGAGAGAGAGAGAGAGAGAGAGAGAGAGAGAGAGAGAGAGAGAGAGAGAGAGAGAGAGAGAGAGAGAGAGAGAGAGAGAGAGAGAGAGAGAGAGAGAGAGAGAGAGAGAGAGAGATTCTATAGCTCACCTGTAGGTGTATGTGTGTGTGAGCATAAGCTTCCAAATCTTTCACAGCTTTTGCATGCCCTCACACACCCACCCTCTACACCAGCACATACATAAATCCAATACAACACCTACCTCACACACACATTATATTATTCTTAAGTGATGCTTTTATACAAAGCTGCTTAGTTACTTTAAGTATGGGCTATTGGTTACAGTCCCTGGAACAGTGTGGCGTTCACTGTAGGTGACTTGCCGCTCAAGGGCACCTCAGCCATGGAGTGAGAGGGAGTTGATGGGTGGGATTTGAACCCATCTCCTTATTAACCACTCGGTCACAGCCCTGTGTACAGTAAATGTCCCCGACCTCAAGCCCAAAGGTTCTTGTCCTGAGGCTACTGTAAAATAGCTGGTGCTGATTTCAGCCCATTAACAAACGGTGCATTTTGTGTATTGTGTTGACACTTCTGGCAGCTTTGTTCTGATTCTGAAATTGTGCACGTTGAACACATAACAGAAGAACCTTGGCCCCGAGTGCAGCTGTCTCGCATTGGAGTTGGCTTTGGTAAAACATGTGGACACAGGAGCACACTGTGGGTGGTGGTGGGAGCATATACTGTATGTGTGTGTGGGGGGGCTCTCTCTCTCGCTCGCTCTTGCTCTCTCTCTCTCTCTCGCTCTCTCTCGCGCTCTCTCTCGCTGTCATGCGCTCTTTATCTCTCTCTCTCTCGCTCGCTCTTGCTCTCTCTCGCTCTCTCGCTCTCTTTCCCTCTCTCTCTCTCTCTCTCTCTCTCTCTCTCTCTC
Source organism: Engraulis encrasicolus (assembly GCF_034702125.1). NCBI lineage: Eukaryota > Metazoa > Chordata > Actinopteri > Clupeiformes > Engraulidae > Engraulis > Engraulis encrasicolus. Next base: position 9,753,153 of record NC_085870.1, read on the forward strand.
TCTCTCTCTCTCTCTCTCTCTCTCTCTCTCTCTCTCTCTCTCTCTCTCTCTCTCTCTCTCTCTCTCTCTTTCTCTCTCTCTCCCTGCCTGCCAAGCCAGGTGTGTTGTGTTGCGGGCACGGCTGCATTGTTATCCTGCCGCTCTCGAGCCCCGTCCCCGGCGGGGTCATCATTAATAACGTTTCATACTTTGGATTGAGCTAATTAGCTTCCGCCGCGTGCGATAAATCAAAAACCCTTCCCCTCACTTCACTTCACTTCTTATCCCCCCGCTTGCCAGCCAACCAGCCAGCCAGCCGCAGCGGGCGCATCGACACACAACATTTGGGTTTGTTTGTTTTCTGACCAGGTGCTCTTTGCTTTGCTTTTTTCCTTTTCTTTTCTTCTCATCCTGGCCCCACGCCTGCCTTTCCTAATTAAGTGGACGTATTGCCATGAATTAGAGCGGTGTCTTTTTTTTTTTTTTCAAAAACTGCTTAGCCTAGTGCTATTTTTTCCCCCAGGCTCGGTGAGTGAGGTGTTTTTGTTTGTTTTTGGATTTCATTTTTTTGTACTTTGTAGCATAACGCATGTGCAGATAAAATTGTGCAAACATACTTGTACACAGACAGATGGACAAAAGAAAACAGTTTCCAATTTACAGCACTAGTCTCAGTAACCTCCTCAGTCTGATTAACTTCCTAAGACCATCTGTGTGACACTAATCATCCAATCAAAACTGCAGGAGTAATTGATAGTCCTCAAACATTCCTTCTTCAATGAGGATTCCGTAACTGAAGACACACAGACACACACACGTGGCGTTCAGTATGCATGCAAGCTCTTCTCCAGTGAGCTGTTAATGGCTCAGCTGTGCAGATGTGTGGTGAGTAGTACTCCACTCTCATTGCCAGGGACAGATTACAGCACGGTCCTACCGGGCCCAGGCCCAGGGGCCCAAGAGCCAATGGGGCCCTGAAGCCCAGGCCTTTTTTCTTTTCTCACAATGTGTTGAATTTGCACTTTTAAAGGAACACTGTGCTGGAAATGGTCAAAAAAGTTACTGCAACTATGCTGCTCATTGAAACTGTGTCACCTATTGCCAAATTCGACCCTTTCATGAAAGTTTACAAAGTAATAAACTAATATTTTCTAATATGGCCCAAGTAAAGTCATTTTTGCAGCTAAAAGTGGCTATTTCTGGAAATTCAAAATGGCGAACCATGGAGAAGATCCCCCTTTTCATGTATGAAAAGTGCAATTTTTCCAGTCATAATGAATACTTAGAATTTGATGGTGGTGGTAAATATTCATGAAAAAGGTAACATTAGTGAATGGGTAGCATGAATTCTGGAAATAAACAACTAAACATCTCACACAGTGTCCCTTTAACAACTGTATTTTCCATTTTTAATTGCTATGTACGCATTGGACGGATTACTGCATGCTCCTACCGGGCCCAAGTCCTGGGGCCCAAGAGCACAGCCAAATTTGTACAATAAGTAGTAGGGCTGTAACGATACACTCAACTCACGATTCGGTTCGTATCGCGATTTTTGACCTACGGTTCGATACACCCATTGACAGTATTATATCTACTGTTAATGGATACAGCCCACGATTTCTGAAATGTATCTCCATAGAAGTTTGGAAACACTATCACATCAAATCCATAAGGTTGTTTCCTGGACTAATGGGTAACAAAACTTTGAAAGGGCGTATCACGATACTGCCTCCTTGTATCACGATACAGTATCGTGACTCTGTGTATCACGATTTCTCGGTTCGATACAATATCGTTACAGCCCTAATAAGTAGACATGACCTAGACATGCTAACACAAACGTATGGTAGAGATGGATTTAGCCAGAACCGTTGGCGGTAGCGTAAAACCTTGTGACCAGAGATCAAAGAATAAGGCCACTCTGTTAAATCTACGGCTCTGTGGCTGCTATTACAGAAGTTACAGAAGAAAATCTCAGGTGCCATTCCATGATGTGTGCCAAGCACCTCTCGTAAAATACCTGCTATGCTTGTCTAGCACCTGTTTTAGCATATAAGCTGTGCGCTCCTGACTCCAGTCTGTCCTCCATTGAAACTCACCTCCTTCTTTGTCCGTTGGTTTCAGGTGTTATGTTTCTCTAACACATTTGCTTACCTTTTTTTTGGATTAAGCAGTCAGTTTTTGAATGAAACTCATCCATTAACACCTTTCTTCTTCCATTGTCCATCTGTGCGTTTGTGCGTTTTGAAACTCACCCATTCAAACTCTCCTTGTTCTTCTATTGTCCGTGGTACAGCCGGTGTGTCAGCGTGCTCCAACTGCGGTGACTGGAGTGGCCTGGAGGGGGCAGCACTCGGCGGCGGCGGCTCGCACCGTGGAGTATGAGCGACCCTGGACGGGCCAGGACAGCCTGGCGCAGGACGACCCCGAGATGTGGGACCTGCTGACCAAGGAGAAGGACCGCCAGTGCAGAGGCCTGGAGCTCATCGCCTCCGAGGTACGTAGTAGTACAGATGTGTGCCAACTCAGGCCCGGGGGCCACAAGCTCGGCCATTTCATGCGACCCTCAGAGCCTTTCCAAGAAAAAAATGCAGATTCATATGGTCACTCATTTTTAAATTGTCTACTACCTATAACAAGGGTCTTGGAAACCTAAGATTACTAAAGTCTACATCTAGATACAAATAGCACTAATTGCATAACTGACAATGGTGTAATTATGTTGGCGTACACCATTTCTTATTATTGACATGGCCAAGTTGCCTACGACATCCGGCCCTTTGGTCAACTTTCTAAACCCAATGCGGCCCTTGGGCCAAAATAATTGCCCACCCCTGTAGTAGTATGTAGTTCCTGTGAGATTGGGGGATGCTGACGAAATGGTAGTTTTAGAGATCTTGCACACCTCCTTTGGCCAGGTTTGAAGGAGTGGAACCACTAGGGGGTCACCAACTTTGAGAGAAGAGAGCTCCCGCACACTGTTCACATTTGCAGCGTTTTACTTGAGGTCAATAGACAAAAACGTTGCAAGTAAAATTACTTGAAGGTCCATAGACCAAAACATTGCAAGTAAAACGGTGTGCAGGAGCTTTCCTGTCTCGACGAAATGGTTGGAAAATAAGGGACAAAACAATATGGTGGGAAAATTATAGATGATAACCTCAAATAGCTGTCACACAATTTATGTCTCCTGTGGTGCAGCATGCTAAGCCCCCCACATATGGGCTTGCATGCCCGCTCAGGTTTGAGTTCAACCTGGGTCACTTCCCAACCCTATCCCATCTTTCTCCTACTCCTTTCCTCTCTCCTCTCCAATAATAAAGACCAAGCCCCCACCCCCTATTTGTCTATGGACTGTTCAGTGAGATGAGCTGTAGTTACACACCCTGAAACTGTGTCTGCATCTGACTGGCTCGGGGAAGATTCAAATCTACCCCCGTTATGGTAATCTTCAAGCAGCTAGCTTACATATCTGCTCTCTTTGCCCCATGTTCCCTTGGCCAAAACTGGAGCATTGGCCCAAAAGTGACATTGCGAAACTTTTGTTTGTCTAGAACGGCAAGGTTTCCCTGGGTCGGTTATGTGATCAATTAAAACGGTCCAAGGGTGATCATTAACCACGCTCACGGGGGATTGGCCAGACTTCTCTCACAATCTTGATTTGCGATTGACTAATGTCCCAGCCCCATGTATAATTTTTTTCAATGCCCTAGGCACGCTTACCCAAACACCCTTACACAATCCCCCCTTATCCAAGCCACCGACGCTCTCTTCATGCTCATTATACAGTATTACTCACCCCCTAGTGGAGTTCAGTTTCAACCTTATACCCTTTTATCCCTTATCCCATACTGTATATCAGTGCTTCCCGAACTTTGCCTGCCAAGACCCCCTTTTGCACCTAAGTTAGACCCCCCCCCCCCCCCCCCCCCCCCCCCCCCCCCCCCCCCCCCCCCCCCCCCCCCCCCCCCCCCTCACAACCCCCCCCCCCCTTCCCCCCCCCCCCCCCCCCCACCCCCCCCCCCCCCCCCCCCCCCCATTGAGGTAAATGCTGTTCCTAACCAAATCATGGAATTATGTTAACTATTAACCTGTCATTTTCCCATTTTTATGAAAAGTCCCTTCTTTCTGCGACCCTCCTACGGGTCTAGACCCCCAGTTTGGGAACCACTGCTGTACATAAAGTATCGCATTACCGTTACAAAGTGTCTGCCCTTCAGCTTCGGCTTCAGCTTCACTTGGGTTTAAAAATCTTTCTATGGGGCGCCGTGTCTCAGTGGGCTAAGGCTGCAACCCTGGTTCCATTATGACCTGATCCTTCCCAGTCACCTTCTTTTCACTGTCAATCAAGGCTTAAAAAAGTCTATATACTGTGTAAAGTGTTGCTCTGTTGGTAAACAGCAAAGACTTTTGAATGTGTTGGTCACAGTACAGAAGCCTCACCATCTTCAGCACTGCCCACCACCCCACCCCACCACAACCCCCACACTCCTCGACTCCCATCCCAGTACACACACTCCTAGACTCCCTGAGCCAGAGAAGCCTCATCACCAGCAGCCCTGCACGCCCTGCCCAACCTACTGCACCACCGCAGCCCACCCCCACCCTCAGCTCAGCCCATCCCAGCTCAGCCCAGCCCGCCCCCTGGACTGCCTGAGCCAAAACACCCACCGGCTGTCAGTCTGTGAAGAAGTGGCAGTGCTGCTGCCGCCGTTGCCCTTTAATATTCAGAGGCAGCAACCCATGTCCACTGCTGTTTTAGCCTTTCTCTGTTTTTCTCCCCTCTTCTCCTCTCCTCTCCTCTTCCCTTACCTCTTCTCCTCTCCTCTCCATCCTTCCTTTCCCTCCCACCTCCCCTCTTCTCCCCTCTTCTCCTCCCTCCTCCTCTGTCCTTCCTTTCCCTCACCCCCCACATCTCTTTCTTCCCCCCTCCCTTCTGTCCTCTCTCTCTATCTCTCTCTATCTCTCTCTCCCCCTCTGTTTCTCTCCACCAAGCACGCCTCTGTCTCTCTGTCGTTGTTTTCTTTTCTCTTCTCCCTTGCTCTTCTTGTGTCTTCCCCCTCTCGCTGCTCAGTGAGGTATATCAGGCAGCTTGCAGCACTAAGCCTGGCCACTCTAGTGTGAGATAAAGCTGATATCTTCATATACACCACCCACCACTCCCTCCCTCCCTCCCTCCCTCCCTCCCTCTTCTCTTCGTCTTCCCATCCTCCTCCTCTCCTCATCTCCATCTACCCCTCTACTCCTCTCCTTCTCTCCTCCTCCACCTCTCTCCTCAAAACCCCTTTTCTTCTCTCCTCGACTCCCTCTACACCTCTCTTCCTCTGCTCCTCTCCTCCTCTTCTTCTCTCCTCTCCCCTCATCCCCCTCTACA